>NC_042966.1:28801560-28901794 GCF_901001165.1 Salmo trutta | reverse complement strand
TCTCTCTCTCTCTCCTCTCTCCTCTCTCTCTCTATCTCTCCTCTCTCTCTCTCCTACTCTACTCTCTCTCTCTCTCTCTCTCTCTCTCTCTCTCTCGCTCTCCTCCTCTCGCTCTCTATCGCTCTCTCTCTCTCTTCTATTCCTCCTCTCTCTCTCTCTCTCCTCCTTCTCTCTCTCCCTCTCTTCTCTCTCTCTCTCTCTCTCTCTCTCTCTCTCTCTCTCTCTCTCTCTCTCTCTGTGTTTTAATTCTCTCCCTCTTTCTTTTTTAGCAGGCTCACATGTTGTGGCTATTAGAGTCCCTATGTAGGAGTAATTCATTAAGTACGGGCCTAGGGCTAAGAGACTGCGTTTTCACAACAGAACTGGGGGGATAGTGTGTGTGTGTGTGCCTACGAGCGCAATTGCAGACGTGTACGTATGTGTTAATATGTGTGTGTGTAAATGTGTGTGTAGCTAGCTGAGGTTCATACAGAGCTTTACCAGGGAGAAAAGAGGAGATTTAAGGTCATCAACACATGGATGAGACATTTCCCCCCACTTCAAAATCATTCTATCTGTTGTCAGGCTTTGAGTCAAGAGTCAGCATGCTCTTTGTCATCCCTGAGTTAAGGAGTCAGCATGCTTCAGTTCGGCTGGCGGCTAGCCAAAGTCGGCTAGGCGAACTGAACGGGTGTACTCGCATACCCCCTTATTAAAAGACCTTCGCTTGAAAAACAAGAAAAAAGCACAATAGTACTGTTTGTCCATTTTGAGAAGTCAGAGCCAGTATACACTTCTTCAAAATAGTCCGAATTAATCTAAGATAACTGTCATTAATGTTGTATTTTTTTAGCTGAGGACATCTTAGTGGTGCAATTTTACATCTAACAATAAAAAAAATGTGCATGAAAACGAGTCGTCACTCATTGAATGGCGACAAAGATTTTATTGAAGAATCCCTACAGTTGACCAATCACGGATGATTGGGCGTAGACTTTGGCTCCAGAACTTCGGCTGGCCTTGAATAAAATATGTTGTGCCCAAAGGCCGAAAAAACCCTTGCCGAAGTCCAAAACGAACAAAAACGTCACAACATGTCGTCATAATATATGCACAAACTCTTCCAAAATGTTTCAGCTGGGAAGCATGCGGATGCCTTTTCAGTGTAGTCGGTTTTAGTGTGGACACTCACGGTTCTGGTGGCTCTTGGTGACACTGTCAGAGTCCAAGGCGTGGTAGAACTCATAGACAGAGCGGCCCAGCAGATCTTCAGGACTGTAGCCCATCAGCTCAGTGACTCTGCAACACACAGAAATACAGACACCCGTTAACATTGTTCTGTCTGGCTTTTTCCTCCTCTATTTGTCTCTCTCTCTGTCTCTTGCACACATTCACGCACACACAGTGTTGGAGAAACTACTCTGAAAATATAGTTTATCAAGCTACCAATTACTTCACACTGGAAGAAGTTCAGCTACAGTAAAGCTACCCTTAAGAAAAATCTAGTTTAACACAACTAAAGTTACTTTGAAAAGTAGTTAACTACATCACAACTACTTAGTGATAAATTATCATATCTTTTATCTGAAATGTCATAGACAAAAAATTGCAAGAACAGATTACTCTGGAGTCAGATGTTAACAGAATGTGTAATTTAGCCTATTAAAACACAAAAAGTATGTTTAAAGTGAGAATTAGGCAGATCTGATGCCAAAAAAGAAAGAAAATGATTGCCTACTTGACCCATATTTTATTTTATTTTTGCCAATAAAGTAGTGTGTAGTTACAGTATTTGAATTTAGTTCAACCATTCGTCAAGCTACTGCAAAATGTAGTTAAATTACTCACGCACATATACATCACTGGAGGTTGGTGGTTCCTTAAATGAGGAGGACGGACTCGTGGTAAGAGCTGGAGCGGAATAGTGGAATGGTCTTAAATACATCAAACACATGGTTTGATGCCATTCCATTCACTCCATTCCAGCCATTATTATGAGCCGTCCTCCCCCCAGCAGCCTCCACTGATGTACATTCACGCTACACACACATCACGACTGCTACTACTAGACTTGTACTATTGCTAAATACTGCACTAATTAAACACTTGCTCTCCAATTCCCCCCTTCCCCGACACATGTATAAATATTGAACTTCTCACCCTCAAACACATTGAGAGCATCATGTGCAATTCATGAACCCCGGATTAAAATATATATTTAGTTAAGTTCCGAAAGAGCATGGCATATTTCAGCTTTTACAGGCCTTTTGCCAGCAGATAAGACCTTGATTTTGTGAAAAAGGAGAGACACCTTCTCTCCCTCTCCAGGCAGATCTCTAGTGGAAAAACTCTTTCATTCACAACTGAACTCTCACCTCTGACATAAAGTCCATCTCCTCTCTTGTGATCTGATCTGTTAAGCGCTAATTGTTTTTCCCATAATCCTTTAAGTTTGAGCTGTCTGGGCCAAACGTGATGTTCTGTTCGAGCCAAACTGTCTCAATCTCTTTTTCTCACTCTATTTTCCATGTTCTACTGTCTAATGCTTTCTCTCCCTCTCTCCTCTACCACAGCAGGAGTAAGGATGGTAAGTGGGGAATGGTCAATGGGCATGGGAATCCTAGATCTTCATGGTCCATTGATCGCTGTGGGGCTGGGGATGTTCCATTCCATTCATATTTTGGGAAATGGAGTAAAAGCATTGGGAACTCTGATATCGGATTCCAAAAGCTCGATTGTGGAGGTTATAGGTCATTGACATGGTGGTTACACCAAACTTCAGTATTTCCCTGTATTGTAGGAGAACTGTACCTCCTTGTCTAGTCTAGTGGTTTTGAGTCATTGCACTCAGGTCACTAATCTACAAAGTCCTGTAGCTCAGTTGGTAGAACAAGGCGCTTGCAACGTCTGGATAGTGGGTTAGATTCCCGGGACCACCCGTATGTAAAATGTATGCACATATGACTTCTGCTAAATGGCATGTATTACAATGCTTGTGGGGATTATTTGTGAACAACTACACTGAGTGTACAAAACATTAGGAACACCTGCTCTTTCCATGACATAGACTGACCAAGTGAATCCAGGTGAAAGCTATGATCCCTTATTGATGTCACTTGTTAAATCCACTTCAATCAGTGTAGATGAAGGGGAGGAGACAGGTCAAAGAAGGATCTTTAAGCCTTGAGACATTCAGAGGGTGAATACAAAGGGTGAATACAGAGGGTGAATACAAAATACTTAAGTGCCTTTGAATGGTATGGTAGTAGGTGCCAGGCGCACCGGTTTGAGCATGTCAAGATCTGTAACGCAGCTGGGTTTTTCACGCTCAACAATTTCCTGTGTGTATCAAGAATGGTCCACCACCCAAAGGACATCCAGCCAATTTGAAACAACTATGTGAAGCATTGGAGTCAACATGGGCCAGCATCCCTGTCGCTTTCGACACCTTGTAGAGTCCATGCCCCGACGAATCGAGGCTGTTCTGATGGCAAAAGGGGGTGCAACTCAATATTAGGAATGTGTTCCTAATGTTTTGTACACTCAGTGTGTTAGACAAAGGCCCTCTCTTAGTGGTCCTGGGCTCTTGTCCTGTTGTTATGTAACCCCTGACAGCTGCACCCGGAGGGTTTGTGATGGAGGGAGGAGGTGGGGGGGGATCTTTGAAGGCCTCTCTATTCTAAACCCATTTCACTAATCACTTCCTGTGGATGAGTTGCAACCAGAGGGGCGTCAGTCAGCTAGCTATCCAGCCAACCAACCAGTCAGCCAGACAGCCAGTCCGCCAGCCAGCTAGCCAACCACGAGCACAGATAAGTCCTCCTTCACTACATCATACCCACACATAGGTTGTGTTGTTTATGCGATTGAGTGATTTGTGTTTTTACCTCTGAGGGATGTGGGTTTAGGTGTTAAGTACAATAGAGAGCTCTAAACTCTCCCAATGATGCCTGCATAATCTTCAGAAAGATGAAGGGGGATTGGTTCGTGTTTTTACAGGTCAGCTGGTGGACCTCAATCATAGGTACTTATTATAAAATCAGAGAAATGTCTTAAAAAGGTAAAACAACGATGCAGACCCTCGATGAATACGTAGTTTCCATGTTGAAATAGCCACAATAATGATGATTGGAAGCTTATGTGCCAAGTCGCCTCAATCATGAAACTTTTGTCTTAGCCTTGCAGGTGCAACGGGTAAAAATATTCTGACCCAAGCAAGAAGGAAAGTTTTGAATGTTGAAGTTTAAATCAACATTACATAAACATTTCTGAGTTCTTTCTCTTATTTTCAGCCTTTCTCCTCTCCTAGGGGTTGTCCTAAAGCAACCCGTGGCGTGCCAGGTGGGAGCACTGACCAGGACCACTAATGAGCATAATGACGTGCGCCAGGCATCATGGGCCCTCACCTCATTTGCGTAATTGGAGACGATTTGTGCAACGATTAAATTTAACAAAATGCTACAAAAGTAAAACGGGCCTCTTGTTCGCAGGAAGGTACCCGCTGTTCTCAATAGGAACCTTTTGTCTTTGCATGAGCGCTTGATCAGATTACAGAAAAACCAGACCGGTGTGGTTTCAAGCAGCGAGGAGGAAGGAATGTTTTTCTCTGCCGGTGAGACCAGTTTTGCATCAAAGATGGCTGCTGTGTCCGTGAGGCCCAGAGGGAACAGCAGACAGTCCTAACAGGGACATCAATCATAACGGAAACATGACGGTAGGACCTGGACTTGTCACTAGTGTCACAGTTGTCACGGTGACATGGTGCCATGGTTGGTGTGGTGATAGGCACAGAGCGCTCTCTTTGTGTGAAACGCCTTGAGAACATGTTGTGGGTAACTTCTGCCGCTCATTGAAGATGCCGTGCAAGAGGCGTATTTACATGTCCTTCTTAATGTTTCTCCCCATCTGGTCCAGCCAAATCAAACTCCTTCAGTCAGTATATCATTACCCCCAGCCTGTTTGCATGCTTGTGTGTGTTTGTGTATTTTTGCATAATTTGTCGTTCAGTGACAGCACTTGGTTTGGAGTTTTACCAGTCACTGCAGCTGCTGCTTCTCTTGCCCAGGACCTACACTTTAAATGTGTGTGTATGTGTGAGTTGTACTCTATGTATGAGAATGAAATGGGTACATACTTTATGTATGAGTATGTATTTTAGTCTGTGACTATGCATATATAGAGAGTGAGTGCATGCCTGTGTGTGAGTATGTGATATGGTTTGTGTGTGTGTTCCCTGTTGCTATAGTACTGTAAGTGAACTTTGTGTCCCTGCTGGGAGTGTGTGTGAGTGTGTGTGTGTGTGTGTGTATCTGACAGTGTGTGAGTGTGTGTGTGTGTGTGTATCTGACAGTGTGTGTGTGTGTGTGTGTGTATCTGACAGTGTGTGTGTGTGTGTGTGTGTGTGTGTGTGTGTGTGTGTATCTGACAGTGTGTGTGTGTGTGTATCTGACAGTGTGTGAGTGTGTGTGAGTGTGTATCTGACAGTGTGTGAGTGTGTGAGTGTGTATCTGACAGTGTGTGAGTGTGTGTATCTGACAGTGTGTGAGTGTGTGTGTGTGTGTGTGTATCTGACAGTGTGTGAGTGTGTGTGAGTGTGTATGTGTATCTGACAGTGTGTGAGTGTGTATCTGACAGTGTGTGAGTGTGTGTGAGTGTGTATCTGACAGTGTGTGAGTGTGTGTGTATCTGACAGTGTGTGAGTGTGTGTGTGTGTGTGTGTGTATCTGACAGTGTGTGAGTGTGTGTATCTGACAGTGTGTGAGTGTGTGTGTGTGTGTATCTGACAGTGTGTGAGTGTGTGTGTGTGTGTGTATCTGACAGTGTGTGAGTGTGTGTGTGTATCTGACAGTGTGTGAGTGTGTGTGTGTATGTATCTGACAGTGTGTGAGTGTGTGTATGTATCTGACAGTGTGTGAGTGTGTGAGTGTGTATCTGACAGTGTGTGAGTGTGTATGTGTATCTGACAGTGTGTGAGTGTGTGTGTGTGTGTATCTGACAGTGTGTGTGTGTGTGTGTGTGTGTGTATCTGACAGTGTGTGTGTGTGTGTGTATCTGACAGTGTGTGTGTGTGTGTGTGTGTGTGTGTGTGTGTGTGTGTGTGTATCTGACAGTGTGTGAGTGTGTGTGTGTGTGTGTATCTGACAGTGTGTGAGTGTGTGTGTGTGTGTATCTGACAGTGTGTGAGTGTGTGTGTGTGTGTGTGTATCTGACAGTGTGTGTGTGTGTGTGTGTGTGTGTGTGTGTGTGTATCTGACAGTGTGTGAGTGTGTGTGTGTGTGTATCTGACAGTGTGTGTTACCTGTCGTCGCAGTAGGTGAACTTCATGTCCATGCTGTGGCGGCTCAGGAAGGTCTTGCTGTCCAGGGGCGTGTCGATGTTGGAAGGGTGGGGGATGGGCTCACACATCATCACCAGGCAGGTGAGAGGAGGCTCCTTGAACCCACACAGCCCATGAGGGGCGCAGCTGTTGTACACCTTCAGGTGGCCAGTGCAGTGCAGAACCTAGGAAAGCAGAGGAGACACACATATATCAATAATAATCTATATAAAAACGATTAGATGCAACGTCTGATGTCACGCCTCAGGATATCATCTCATTGATTCAGTACGGTCCTATTCTAAATAAACAACATGTGTTGTTCATGAGTAGTGATGGCAGTGATCTTGTATCTTCTGTTAGTTCCATGCACTCACTTTCCAGCTTGCTGATTTCAGGTTGACAGTGCGTCCACGGTTTGTCACTGTGCACTTCATCCTCATGAAGAAGTCTCTCTCAGTGCTCAAGGCTTTCCCCTTCTTCCCAGTGCCTGTGAAGAAACATACACAGATAATTATTGAGGGTTAGCGTTCAAGAATGTGACATTTTCACCTTAATTTTCCAATCACATACTTGTGAGATTAAAGTTTGTGTGAGGTCAAGGTTTCGGTTTCTTTACACTCCTCTCTATACCACCAATGTGAACACAAGCACACACACAAAGGACTCTGCCCTGTGTTTCTGGAGTAATCCCTTGCATACCTGGATCAGCAACTCAGTCCAAAACGGCTGATCATGAAAGCTGTTAGTGGTGACAGCATCACTACATTGTAGCACATTCACCACAGTGTGGCTGCAGCCAAGCTGTTACACCACAAGGTCAGAGTTCAACCCTGGGTGGCGTTCTTCAGACACTGGCCGCTAGCCGTGGTGCAAGGCAGAGACTTGTGGGTACAGCTGATAAGGACTGTTAAAGGGGGGCGCCATGAGGGAGGTGGCGCCAGGGAAAGGCCTGGCATGGATTGCAGTGTGTGTGGACACAACAGCAGCGCACGCTCGTCCACCAACCTTTCCACCCTCCTCTGGCCCCCCGTAGCCCCTCCTCTATCAACAGTCCCAGGAAGGGGCCCTAGGAGTCGGCCTACTAGGCCCCTGGTCTGATCACCATGGTGTGGCCCACCCCGGAGCGAGAGAAATGGATTCAATAACAAAAAACCAGAACAGCAGAACACGATTAGAGGAGAACTGGGGAGAGAGACGCAGGGAAAGAGCCCGTGTGGTCAGAATATTATTTCTACCATCATTACAGTATTTTCTCTTGGCATGGCACACAAGACATGGCCGAGATAGCTGTTATTTTAGTGTTATTACGTAATTATATAGCAGTTTATTGTCCAACAGCAAGTGTTCATAGGGTAGTGGAGTAGTGTTTATAGCCTGGAACATGAAGTTATGTTAACTATTCATTGTGTGTGCAATTTTACAACTTCTGATTAACACAATAGGCTAAGGCTGCTATAGAGAACACAGTGTGTGTGTGTGTGTGCGTGTGTGCGTCCGCCCAGAGACAGTATGGCATTCCATCCTGCCTATCTCAGAGAGCCATTGTGCTCCGCTCCTCTCTCCTTTCTTCCTCTCCTCTCGTATCAGTCCAAGTCCCTTGTCCCAGCACACATTCACCATGCACACGCATACTTTTCTATCTCTCTGTTGGCGAGCTCTAGATTCCACTCTACACTATGTGGTCTCTGCATGTTTTGGTATGTGCACGTGTTAATTAAACGACAGTTACGACACACTCTTTCACATGAACAGAGAGAACACGTACCATTTTTCAGACTCAGGTTCTCGCGAATCTCGTCGTGGTCGCAGGGGTGGGTGAAGTCAAAGATGCTTTGTCCAGTCAACTCTACCTGTAGAGACACACATATGGTGTCACGTCAGCAAGGACACAGACAGTGACAACCATTTGTTACATTGCCAAAGAGACTAGTAACACCTACATTCAGCATTCAGTCACAGTGAAGAGGTTATGAAGACTCTGGCTCTCTGAGAGCATTGGTTATAAGAGACATTAGCTGTAAGAAATATAGGTGAAAGTGATAGTGTGAGAAGTGGTAGAGGGCCTTCTGGCCTACATAGCTAGGTAGTGCCAAACAAGCCTCTGACAGGGCTGACATTTCACACGGCTATGAGAGACATCACCAGCGACAGCCCATCTCTGTGTGTCTGCCTTCCTGTCTGTCTGCCTTCCTGTCTGTCTGTCTTTCTGCTTGTCTTTCTGTCTTTCTGCTTGTCTTTCTGTTTTTCTGCCTGCCTGCCTGCCTGCCTGCCTGCCTGCCTGCCTGCCTGCCTGCCTGCCTGTCTGCCTGCCTGTCTTTCTGCCTTCCTGCCTGTCTTTCTGTCTGTCTTTCTGTCTGTCTTTCTGTCTTTCTGCCTTCCTGCCTGTCTTTCTGTCTGTCTTTCTGTCTGTCTTTCTGCCTGCCTGCCTGCCTGCCTGCCTGCCTGCCTGCCTGCCTGCCCGTCTTTCTGTCTGTCTTTCTGCCTGCCTGTCTGTCTGTCTGTCTCCAGGGAGAGAGTACTGGATGTATTGTACACAACAAACAACCTGATTATGTTGATGTTTCAATCATGTAATGTTTCTGCTCACCTGTGTTAAGCCCATGAACTTGTTGATGTTTTCTGAGAGGAAGATCATGTCGCCGTCTGATGTAACCACGGTGACAAACCCCTCCAGTGACTTCAAATACATACTGTCCGTCTGTCTGTCCTCCTCTGTCTCTGCACCGTTGGAGCAGCCTTTGGGAAAACACACACGTCAGATGTGCAACATTATATAACTGTGTGTGTGTTTGTGTGCGTACGTGTGTGTGTTCGGCACAAGTTTGTCTCATTGTGAATGGCGACAGCTAGTCTTACTGAGGTCCGACACATAACAAAGAATACATACAGACAAAATACTTTACACTGAACAAAAATATAAACGCAACATGTAAAGTGTTGGTCCCATGTTTAATGAGCTGAAATAAAAGATCACAGAAATGTTCCATACACACAAAAACCTTATTTCTCTCAAATGTTGTGCACATATTTGTTTACATCCCTGTTAGTGAGCATTTCTCCTTTGACAAGATAATCCATCCACCTGACACGTGTGGCATATCAAGAAGCTGATTAAACAGCTTGATCATTACACAGGTGCACCTTGCGCTGGGGACAATAAAATGTGCAGTTGTGTCACACAACCCAATGCCAAAGATGTCTCAAGTTTTGAGGGAGCTTGCAATTGGCCTGCTGACTGCAGGAATGTCCACCAGATCTGTTGCCAGATAATTGAATGTTAATTTCTCTACCATAATCCACCTCCAACATCGTTTTAGAGAATTTGGCAATACGTCCAATCGGCCTCATAAACGCAGAGCATGTGTATGGCGTCATATGGGTGAGCGGGTTGCTGATGTCAACGTTGTGAACAGAGTGCCTAATGGTGGGGGTGGGGTTATGGTTTGGGCAGGCATAAGCTACAGACAACGAACACAAATGCATTTAAATCGATGGCAATTTAAATGCACAGAAATACCTTGATGAGATTCTGAGTTCCATTGTGATGCCCATTTCTTTTAAGGTATCTGTGACAAACAGATGCTTATATGTATTCCGAGTTATGTGAAACCCATAGATTAGGACCTAATGAATTTCTTTCAATTTACTGATTTCCTCATATGAACTGTAACTCAGTAAAATCTTTGAAATTGTTGCATGTTGCATTTATATTTTTGTTCAGTATATATACATTTAATAACATTGACATGTAGTGTGTGTGTGTGTGTGTGTGTGTGTGTGTGTGTGTGTGTGTGTGTGTATTCATCAGTGACACATACATGTCAGTACATACACACAACAAGTAGGTCACATGGGGGAGAGGCGTTGTGCCGTGAGGTGTTGCTTTATCTGTTTTTTAAAACCAGGTTTGCTGTTCACTTGCGCTGAATGAGATGGAAGGGAGTTCCATGCAATCAAGGCTCTGCATAATACTGTATGTTTTCTTGAATTTGTTCTGGACCTGTGTGTGTGTGTGTGTGTGTGTGTGTGTGTGTGTGTGTGTGTGTGTGTGTGTGTGTGTGTGTGTGTGTGTGTGTGTGTGTGTGTGTGTGTGTGTGTGTGTGTGTGTGTGTGTGTGTGTGTGTGTGTGTGTGAAGCTTGTTTTCCTTCTTGAAGCCCTGGCCCATGTCCAAAACAAACCAGAACAACTTCATCCTGCATCTCTGAACACTCCCAAATCCCCTGACCTTCCCTTGGTCGCTTCCCTCACACACACACGCAGACACATAAACACACACACACACACACACACTTGAGAAATGCTGTTGCTTTAACAGTGTCCGTCTTAAGCCACACACTAATGAGTTAGCCTTAACCTTGAGACAAACATTCCCAGCACACTGAAAGTCACTGTGTAACGTACAATACATACTGCACAGTATTTGTATGTTTTTTTAAAAGTTGACTGAGAACACATTCTCATTTACAGCAACGACCTGGGGAATAGTTACAGGGGAGAGGAGGGGAGTTGAATGAGCCAATAGGAAGCTCAGTATCCAAGATGTTGTAGCTAAATCTAATGAAACCTACACAACCCCAAAAAATTCTCTGCAGTCTGCACCACGTTACTTGAAGCCAAGTGAGAAAATGTAGATAAAGTTAATCTGGCATGGGCTCAAAAGGGAGGCAGCAGAGCGACTACAGAGTCCCAGTGAACAAAATGTGGCTCCATGCTGGGGGTCGGAAGCCTGTGATTCCTCCAGTGTGCTTCCCTTAGATAAGAGCTGTTCTCAAGGCCTACGGGGGGCCAAGAAGGCCTGGGCCTGGATTTGGGATTTTGGCCCAGCCCAGAGAATGTAGCCCCAGGGGAGCAACGACTTTCTCATGGATCTTCGGCTGATGGGAGATTCAACTCTACAGGACCACCTTTTAGCCTGAACACTTGATTTTTGCATCCGTAGTTTTCTTCTCTACAATTTTGAGTAGAATATTTGGGATTGTAATAACTCCCATTTGGTACGTTAACATCAAACTACTACAGGACTACAAAAGCTTCAACAAAAGCATAGATTATAAAACAGGTCACAGGATGCCATGTCTTGCATCATTTCCTGTAGTGTCTGTACTGTATCCTACTGATCTGAACTCAGAGGACTTTCCTGTTAAACGTTACATTTTACCCCATCTCAGCAACACTACAGCTCAGTGCAAATGCAACAAATTCAAAATAGTTTAAAACGCGGCCTGATGCTGTTCTTAGATGGAAATAAACAGTTTAAAATGTGGCCTGATGCTGTTCTCAGATGGAAATAAACACAGTTCGTATTCTGAGTAAGAATGATAAGTCTGGTAGTTTTAGAGGAAATGTTTAATGCACATCAAAATCAAGCTCGTAAGCAACCATAAGATTCATTGAAACTTTATCCCTGTGAATAGCTGTAATTGACTCAATCAGTCAATCATTCATTCAGTGTCATAGTGGCTGAGGGGTCAGTGTACTAGTGTCCCAGAACCACATGGGCTGCTCTTATACACTGAGTATACAAAACATGACATAGACTGACCAGGTGAAACCAGGTGAAAGCTATGATCCCTTAATGATGTCACTTATTAAATCCACTTCAATCATTGTAGATGAAGGGGAGGAGACAAGTTATAGGATTTTAAAAGCCTTGAGACAATTGAGACATGGATACAGTATGTGTGCCATTCAGAGGGTGAATGGGCAAAACAAAAGATTTGAGTGACTTTGAATGGGGTTTGGTAGTAGGTGCCAAGTGCACCACTTTATGTCAAGAACTGCAACGCTGCTGGGTTTTTCACGCTCAACAGTTTCCCATGTGTATCAAGAATGGTCCACCACCCAAAGGACATCCAGCCAACTTGACATAAGTCAACATGGGCCAGTATCCCTGTGGAACACTTTGGACACCGTGTAGAGTCCATGCCCTGATGAGTTGAGGCTGTTCTGAGGGCAAAAGGGGGGGGGGGGGCAACTCAATAATAGGAAGTTGTTCTTAATGTTTGGTATACTCAGTATATACTGTCACAGAGGGTGTTTCCGCTGCTGCGGCTGTGTGTGTGTGTGTGCGTGCACGAATGCATGGCTGTTATACAACTGTTCTGTTTTAGAGAGGCATAAAAAGGGCACTTCAACAATCTGTACGATTCTTTCTCCTTGGGAGTGACGTGGTAGGTGTGTGCGTGTGCGTGCGTGTGTGTGTTGCATAGCGCCAAGGCAGGTCTGTGTTATGGCTGAGTTGAGAGAAGGAGCGCCAGTCTCACGGTGGCAGAGCCGGGCCTTCCTCTGAGTGCCTTCCAATCACATTCTTCATCCCACTCCAATCAGAAGCACAGCCGTGCAGATAAGACAATCGTCTGTACCATCTCCCCTCTACAGAGCAGCGATTCTGTCCCTCGCCTTCCCCTACTGTCCCTCACTGCCCAACTCCAGCCTATTCTGAACCTCTACGTCCCATGTCCTTTGCTCAATATCCCTCACCTTCTCACTGAACCACCTCTAGGCAGAACACTGAAATAAGTTCCATCTAAGCAAGCCTAAATGTCTTATATTGAGTGATAATTCACTTAAAATGCTTTTTTTTTTTACCAGGCTAAATTAGCTAATGTCATTGCCAGATTAAGTTGCTTATTTTAACCTTTAAAAATGTCATAATTCAAGTTGTTTCAAGATATTTTACCTTAATTGTCTTATAAGATATTTAGGCTTACATAGATTTCACTTGTTGCAGTGAAGTTACACTGTTTGACCAGGGGAGATGGCAAACAGAGGCAGGAGATGACCAGGGTGCCATGGAAAGGACCAGAAACTATTGTAAATAATATAGATACATTTTGCATCTGGAGTTGCTTCAGTAGTGTTTTCATGCGATGAAGTCTGATGTTTCTTTATTCCAAAACACAGACATTGTGGAATGCCAGAACAATAAAGAGGCTCCTTTGTCTTTCTTCCGGAGATTCTAATTTTATAAAAGCACGGGAAGGAGGACAAGTGTAATGACCTCCCCCATCCTCCCTCCCAATGCACACGCATCCGCCCTGCATCCAAGAAACTTCCAGAGACATGCTTGCCAGATTCTTCTTTCCTACATGTCTGTCCCCTCTCACCAAGGTTTTACATCATCTGTCCCAGTGCTGTTTCCTTTGTTTACTTCACTGTCACAATTATAGTAGAGGAGGAGGCAGATCAGTGATTCATAATCTTCATCTCATATATCAGTGACCTAATGGGACATCGATATCCTTATAGTAACCAAGTGCAGAAATAATTATCTTGCTATGACTAGATAACAATACACACACCAGGGATTATGGATTTGATAGTCTTGACAGACAGGTGACATAAGTATATCTTCATAAAACATATGTATTTAGTAATTAGTATAAGCTTTATCAGGAGAAGAGTAATGAAGGCATGTGTGTTTGTGTGTGTGTGTGTCTGACTACGTGTGTATGTGTGTCTTTATGCATGTGTGTGTGGTTGTGTGTGTGTGTATGCGTGCATGATATAGCGCTGACCTGGGCCGACGACCTTGCGGGTGCGCAGGAAGCTGATGGCCAGTCTCATGATGGAGGCTTTGTCCAAGTGGGAGCTGACGCTGTGTGGGAGGGGCAGCTGATGGGCCAGCTCGTAAAACCCCTCTGTCTCCTTACTTCGACGACAGCGTGCCGCGTCACGAGACTTCTCCTTCCGCCGCTCCGAACTGCTCCTTGACAGGAAGAGAAGTCAGGTCAGGTGGGGAGGTCAAGGGTCAAATGATCTATAGGCTACAGGTAGAATGTTCCACTCAATTTCCATTTCAATTCCAGTCAATTCAGAAGGCAAACCAAATTCCAATTCCAAATGTTCCTCATTGAAAATCATTGAAGTGGATTTGAATTTCAGTGTACTTCCTGAATTGAATGTAATTTAAATTGAATTGACCCCAAACTCTAACCCAACTCCTAAATAATGTATTGTTTCTTTGTGTTCTTTCTCCCAGGACCAGCACCAATCCCCTGCATTGTATATGGTGAGAGGACACAAACTGGCAAACACGTATAGGATATACTCATTGTGCTCAGCAACAAAAGAGACCCAAATCTCAAGAGAGTCTGTGGCTCAACTTCTTTGAAAGATAAATAGAACCACGCAGAGAATGATTAAGCATGCAACTTTTCCATGTCTTAATATAGTCGTCTAGTCGTCTGTTGTCAAACCTGTCCTTCAGTTCTGTACACAATCTCTGGTGGTTCTCACCATAGAGGTTTAGATAGATACAGTGGGTATAGAAAGTCACCACCCCCTTTCAAAATGTTCACCTTTTGTTGCCTTACAGCCTAAAATGAAAACACATCAAATTTGACTTTTTTCATCTTTATTTACACACAGTAACCCACAAAATCCAAGTGAGAATAAAAAAATGTAAAAACAGTAAGTAAAAGTAAAACAGTAAAATAACCTATTTGGATAAGTGAGTTTGGGACTTGGTAACAATGGTAACAGACTGCAGATGCGATCATTGGGAATATTGATACTTAACTGTTACTCACAATGCTGTGAGACAGAGTGAGACAGAGGCAGTGAGTGGAGAGAGAGAGAGAGAGAGAGAGAGAGAGAGAGAGAGAGAGATGGAGAGTAAAAACGCTTGCTAAAGATGTACCCAATCACTGAACCCACGTCCTGTGTCTCCGAAAGCAGGTCAGTACCCAAGCCTTGTCACCACAAGCTTCTTAGCTTCTCAAACACACACGTACACACACACACTTTTTTACTTATCGAGACAACAGATTATTAAAGCCATTGTGATAACCATAACCACACACAAAGGGCTCTGAATAAAAGATCTTCTAACATCCCAGCAAAGACATAACTCTCTTCACACACACTCACAGACAGGTGGGGGTGAAATATTTCTGAGAGGTTTTTGGGAAGCGGAGCAGAGAGCACAGACAAGTGGGGTTGAAATATTTCAGAGAGGTTTTTGGGAAGCGGAGCAGAGAGCACAGACAGGTTCTTTAGCAGTCAATCATATGATAGGATTAGTGTCTTACACCTAAATAGAGCTTAGACGGAGTCCCACTCTCAGGGCGGGGGGGGGGGGGGGTGAGAGTCAGAGTGCACAGAAAACTAAGAGCACGACGGGGAGTCCTGTGGTAGACCCACACAAAGACATACAGATTTGCAAAAACTGAGAGACACAGACAAAACATTTTGTGTGCTATAGGCTTTGCCTAAATCAACAAATTCCAACACAAATGAAACCACTCTCAAATTCATAGACGCGGCGATGGATGTAGGAAACACAAACATACACAGAGTTAATATATCCCCATTCCAGTGAGCACAACACAGGCCCAGTGCCAAGAAAATAATTACTGATATAATAGTACTGGAATGTACTTCCTCCATTTTTATAAATTGCTATAAACTCTTACCTCTGACCTCTGATCTCTTCTGAATTCACAATGAATCCAAAACTATGTCAGAACCCCATATTACAATAGCAGTGTGTATTAAAGCAAATCAAAAAGAATATGGTGTTTCTGTGTCAAACACTTTTGTTATATTTCAGTCTTCTGTGATGTATATAAAGTGTAATATTGGAATGTAAACTCAATGTAATACTCTATGTGTGTGAGGTGTATACTTTAATTTCAAAGTAGATTTGTTTAAGACGACCAATATACACTCTGTGTGACCCTGATTTAGCCCACTGCAGTAAAAGGTTCTGTGTGACCCTGATTTAGCCCTCTGCAGTAAAAGGTTCTGTGTGACCCTGATTTAGCCCTCTACAGTAAAAGGTTCTGTGTGACCCTGATTTAGCCCTCTGCAGTAAAAGGTTCTGTGTGACCCTGATTTAGCCCTCTGCAGTAAAAGGTTCTGTGTGACCCTGATTTAGCCCTCTACAGTAAAAGGTTCTGTGTGACCCTGATTTAGCCCTCTGCAGTAAAAGGTTCTGTGTGACCCTGATTTAGCCCTCTGCAGTAAAAGGTTCTGTGTGACCCTGATTTAGCCCTCTACAGTAAAAGGTTCTGTGTGACCCTGATTTAGCCCTCTGCAGTAAAAGGTTCTGTGTGACCCTGATTTAGCCCTCTACAGTAAAAGGTTCTGTGTGACCCTGATTTAGCCCTCTGCAGTAAAAGGTTAAACAAGAAAAAGGGGTTGAGTCTGACAAAAGGAAAAGCTACAATTACATTAAACCACAAAAGGGTTGGGGTGGTTATACAAGATAGGGTGAAAGAACGGCAGGTTGAAGAAAGTGTAAAAGACTTGTAAGTGATGTTAATAGTGTGTAATGAGTTTTGTTTCCTTGGTGTGTTGTCTGCCCAGGGATGCGGTTTGCTGGCGGTTTTACTGGGGCATGGCACGTGGCACAAGGAGGGTGAACTCTGTGTGCCCTGAGCCCTGGCACACCACAGCTACTGTAGTCACATGCCACACACAGTAAAACATGGTGTATGTTCAGGGGTTTGACTTTTTGTGACTTTTAAAAGCCACAAGATGAGAGTACGAATAAACTGCCAAGACAAACAATGAATAAAATAGCAAACTAGTTGAAAACTAAACAAAGCAACAGAATCCTTTACTTTGATATCAAATTTTCTTTGCTTCAAATCAGTTCACTCGATGTATTATTTATTTGGTTTTCACTGAGAGATTTATTTGGGTCTTGGCAAAGGTTCCCAAAATATTATATCTGACGGGACAGGAACTTAGCTGGAACTCACTCGATAAGTGGCAAGACTGATCTGAGGTGGTCTTGGACTGAGAGTGGTGGCACCAATTTGTTGTTGTCCAGACCTAGATCTTGTTCTGTTTCCTCCCTCAGTTTTGGATAAACACCAGACTGTGGTGTTCTGAGGAGTTGGTGCTTGGGTCTGCGCCAGGGTAAGAAGCTCAGACGTTCAAGTCGTTCCCCACAATAGGGTCCCATATTTGCCAACATTAACAGAAACAACACCCCACCACCTCCTTCCTCCCTCTCTTGTCCTATTTGTACCAGAGAATAAATCGACATTAAGCTGGTTTCCACAGAGACCGCCTTGGACGTAACGGTGTCATAGAGGCCATGTTCTAAAAACGGGAGACATTTTCCTTTCCTGTGTTGTATCCCATCGGCCAAAGGAAGATGGCGGAGCAGACTTCCCTCAGGCTCTGGTGTAATTCTGCAATAGCATACTGTTATCTTGCTTCATCTTGCTACACACCATGTCCTACTATCTGTAATTTTAGCCCTCAAACAGACAAGGAATTGATTTATTGCAAAGTCGTCATTGTCTTATCTATGGTTGGGAGCAAGAGTGATCAGTTAGGAATCTTGCCATGGCCATGCACTCTGACCTCTTGTGGACAATAATACACAATCCGGGGCATTTAACTGGAGGCAATGGAGATGTGTAGTTCAGTGGAGGCTGCTGAGGTGAGGACGGTTCATAATAATGGTTGGAATGAAGCTAATGGAATGGTATCGACCACATAGAAACCGTGTGCTTGATACCATTCCACCCACCTGTCTTCCCCAATTAAGGTGCCACCAACCTCCTGTGGTGTAGTGAAGAGCTACTGTGGGTCAATATCTTATCGAGGTGTTTTTACACTGACCCTTGTCACGTTAAACTATCCCAGAGGTCTGACCTCATTAACCCTGGTCATGTGATTTAGCCAGTGTCCACTCCTCACTGTCTGGCTAGTATCTGCGTGTGTGTGTGTGCGCGTGCGCAGCTAGTGGTGCCACTGTTTGATAGTCTGCCCTATTGTACTGCTCAGTCCCAGTGGAAGATCCAGGATATGAAACAATGGAGTCCCAGCACTGTTCGGGCACTGAGCCTCCCAGTGTACTCAGCGACCCCTCTCACAGGAGACAGTAGCCAATACAGATCCATCCGCCGAAGAGTTCAAACAGTCTAAACATCAATCATCAGACGACCCTTTAATCCAACTACATACCCAACAGCCAACAGTCTGACCCCAAGTTGGTCAATACGTCA
Organism: Salmo trutta; assembly: GCF_901001165.1. Taxonomy (NCBI): domain Eukaryota; kingdom Metazoa; phylum Chordata; class Actinopteri; order Salmoniformes; family Salmonidae; genus Salmo; species Salmo trutta. The sequence continues at coordinate 28,883,526 of NC_042966.1, read as the reverse complement.
ACCCAGTTCACAGTGAGCCCAGCTTCAACCCTGACATCCAGGGGTGAGCCAACTGGCCATTACTTACAATCCCCAAGAGTCTATCAGGTCTGCAAAAGGCTTGTGTTTCATTCTAGCTGTCAAGTGGCATAATTAACTATTGTCAAAAGTGAGGCGCAGCCGCTCTGAAGGCTTGTTTAATGGTTATTTGGTCAAAAAGAAAAAAGGGAGCATTTTGACAGAGTGATCATCAGGCTTCAACGATCTGGCCACATAGCCTAGAGGTTGTCTACTACTAAGCTGCCATGCTGCTAGAGGTGGTTGTTGTGGGTGAGAGAGAATGTGTGTGCTTGTGGACAAGAGACAATGAGAAAGAACAGAGGGAACGAGAGAGAGAATTTTTGCTCAAAGAGAAAAAAATGTGTACAGTATGCAGACTCAACAAGACAAGAGAGAAAGAGAGAATGACAGACTTTCAGCATTAACAGAAGAAGAAAACATGTGGATGAAGAGAGAGACTCAACAAGCCTGTTCAGGTTGAAACATGGAAACCGCTTACTGAGGTTTCCTCATTCTCTGTCTCCTGAAATCCATCTGTATATCAAAGTTATCTACAAAACACATCAGAAGCCCGGGGACTAGGCAGAGATTACAGGGCCTTAAAATGTATTTCTTTTGAGGTACCATGTCAACACAGACCCCTATCACTGAACCACACATCTCTCTAATCTCCTTGAGAAGTAATGGAAAAACATAATGTTTTTTTTTTACATTCAGGGTCAGAACAGGCTAGTGGTAATCATCTTAGATTTGCCAGCATGTAAACACAATTCAAGTGTAGCACTAAATGGGCATAGCGTAGCTCATATACAGTGCATTCGGAAAGTATTCGGACCCCATAATGACAAAGCAAAAACAGGTTATTATAAATGTTTGCTAATGTATTAAAAATCTAAAACAGAAATACCTTATTTACCTAAGTATTCAGACTCTTTGCTATGAGACTTGAAATTGAGCTCAAGTGCATCCTGTTTTCATTTACCATCCTTGAGATGTGTCTACAACTTGATTAGAGTCCACCTATGGTAAATTCAATTGATTGGACATGATTTGGAAAAGCACACCTGTCTATATAAGGTCCCACAGTTGACAGTGCATGTCAGAGCAAAAACCAAGCCATGAGGTCAAAGGAATTGTCCGTAGAGCTCCAAGACAGGATTGTGTCGAGCCACAGATCTGGGGAAGCATCATTGAAGGTCCTTAAGAACACAGTGGCCTCCATCATTCTTAAATTGAAGAAGTTTGGAACCACCAAGACTCTTCCTAAAGCTGACTGCCGGGCGACACTGAGCAATCGGGGGAGAAGAGCCTTGGTCAGGGAGGTGACCAAGAACCCAACGATCACTCTGATAGAGCTCCAGAGTTCGTCTGTGGTTGTCCTTCTGGGAGAAGCTCCCAGAAGGACAACCATCTCTGCAGCACTCCACCAATCAGGCCTTTATGGTAGAGTGGCCAGACGGAAGCCACTCTTCAGTAAAAGGTACATGACAGCCCGCTTGGGGTTTGCCAAAAGGCACCCAAAGGACTCTCAGACCATGAGAAACAAGATTCTCTGGTCTGATGAAACCAAGATAGAACTGTTTGGCCTGAATGCCAATCATTACGTCTGGAGGAAACCTGGTACCATCCCTACGGTGAAGCATGGTGGTGGCAGCATCATGCTGTGTGGATGTTTTTCAGTGGCAGGGACTGCGAGACTAGTAAGGATCAAGGAAAAGATAAACGGAGCAAAGTACAGAGAGATCTTTGGTGAAAACCTGCTCCAGAGCACTCAGGACTGCAGACTGGGGCAAAGGTTCCCCTTCCAACAGGACAACGACCCTAAGCACACAGCCAAGACAACACAGAAGTGGCTTCAGGACAAGTCTCTGAATGTCCTTGAGTGGCCCAGCAACAGCCCGGACTTGAACCCGATCGAACATCTCTGGCGAGACCTGAAAATAGCTGTGCAGCGATGCTCCCCATCCAACCTGACATAGCTTGAGAGGATCTGCAGAGAAGAATGGGAGAAACTCCCCAAACACAGGTGTGGCAAGCTTGTAGCGTCATACCCAAGATGACTTGAGGCTGTAATTGCTGCCAAAGGTGCTTCAACAAAGTGCTGAGTAAAGCTACACACTAGAACTAGCTACACACAGTATGTATTTGATTAGTGGAGGCTGTTGAGGGGTTAAGACGGCTTATAATAATGGCTGGAACAGAGCTAATCCCATTCCATTTATTCTGCTCCAGCCATTACCACAAGCCCGTTCTCCCCAATTAAGGTACCACCAACCTCCTGTGGTCACAATACACACATAACACAGCAGTCAATCAATCTAGTCTTATGACCTTACACTAACTAACATCCAAGTAAAACATTGTGAAACAAATACACTGACAGATCCCACTTTGAATGCACATTTAAATGCAAACTCTCAATCCTTGCACATGGCACACACACACCAACAAACAAACGTCAGGCTTTTGACTCAGCAGTTCAGCTGCAGTCAGGTGTTCTCGCTGCGACCAAGAACAGCGTCACAAAATACCTTGTGACATCTTGAAAGGTCGGCGAACCTCCCTAAAATAATCTGTGTGCCTCTGCTGCCATCCCAGTCCTGTACTGGCTGGAATCCTCCTGGATCGGACCCCTGTCCTTGACCAGGGCCACATACACGCAGGCGCACACACACACACAAACTATCTCTTTCTAGGACTAAACTAGCACCCCTTGTACACAAGCAATGTCATCATTCAATTCAAATGTGTTGATACGCTTGTCCATTTCAGAATGTTCAGTGCACAGACAGACACCATATTAAACGTCATGATCATTAAATGGATACAGTTTTCTTTGGGGGAAAAAGGGTTAGAGGGGTTTAATCTTATTTTAACTGCTCTCAGTATCACTTGACGTTTCATGAGAAGCCTACCTTATCTTGCTTAACAAGTTTCAAGTTTTAATGTCACATTTAAAAAAAATGTAATCAGGTAAGACAGTTAAAAACAAATTCTTAATTACAATGATGGCCTACCCCAGCCAAACCCTCCTCTTACCCAGATGACACTGGGCCAATTGCGTGTTATCCTATGGGACTCCTGATCGTGATACAGCCCAGGATTGAACCCAGGTCTGTAGTAACGCCTCTAGCACTGCAATGCAGTGCCTTAGACCACTGCGCCACTCGGTCCCACATAGACAAGTACAGTGAAATGCCTTTCTTGCAAGCTCAAAACCCAACAACGCAATAATCAATAACAATGTATTACTAGAAGAAAAAAAACACACAAGAAATAAGAATAAGAAATATCAAATACACAATAAAGTAAGTAAGCATACTATATACAGGAAATATTTAAAAAGTCAGTTCCAATACCACATTTAAGTGTGCAGGGATACTGGAGTGATAGAGGTAGATATGTTTAGGGGTAAGGTGACTAGGCAATAGGATATAAGATAGAGTAGCAACAGCTTGTATGTGAGTGGGTGTGTGCATGTGTAGAGTCAGTATAAATGTATGTGCATATTATATGTGAGTGAGCAAATTATGGAGGGGGTGTTTGTGTGTGTGTGTTGGAGTGACAGTGTGTGTGAGTGTGTAGGGCCCTGTGAGTGTGCATAGAGAAAGTGCACAAACTGAAAGTTCAATAGAGATACAAGGTAAGCTCAGTCCATGTAGCTATTTTGTTAGCTATTTATAGGTTGTATTGCTTGGGGATAGAAGCTGTCAGACTTGATGCACCGGTACCTCTTGCCGTGCGGCAGCAGAGAAGATAGTCTATGGTTTGGGTGGTTGTGGTCTTTGACGATTTTCCAGGCCTTCTATTTCTTTTAACAGGCTTACAAAGACACATGACTGTTCAACAAGATTGTGAGAAGTCTGTCCAGGAAAACACGTATACATATACCGTATATTAATTTGACCATCCTGTTGTAGGAATTGTCCTGCACAGCAGGAAATGCAAACTTGTAGTTTATTCAAGGTTTAAAAAGTATTTTAAAGTTTGTAATCTTCCTTTAAAATGCAGACTGGATTTGCCCCCCCCCCCAAAAAAAAATCCATCAAACCATACAAAACATGTCCATGAATTATAATCCACATAATAACTCACATTTCCTGGTGTTGCAGGATTATTTTCCTGCTATAGCAAACTGGCTCAAATTAAGATCCTACATCTGTAGGAAAACAGTGGGCTTTTAAGCTCTGCCAGATCATGATGTAACAGTACAATGACAGAGTTGCCTTTGATATTGTCTGTTTCATTTACACATATTCACCCCTAGTTTACGCATTTTACCTGATTTAGCACCTGGCTGAGAGATGCAGGGCCGCTACACTTTCTCCATTCCAACACATTCCTGTAATGTGAGTCAGAATGAATAGATATGCAGTTCAGAACTTGTGGATCTCCATACAGCCCATCTGCTGTGTCTGTGTCGTAAACCTGCGCATTAATTACAGGAAGCTGGTAAAAACAGAACGATGGTGCATGTCCTGAGGCATGACCCTTCTATAGACTGTATAGACATGGGACCAAGATCTGTCCCTTTAGCTTTTCAAAGTGAGACGAGGACAGGGGGTACTAAGCCAGTAGAAGAGAAAGCATTAGCGTCGTTCCACCTAAAAAAGCACAAGAAAAGGATTTCGACACACACTATCTCAGATTTTCTGAAATCCTTTCTGTAGTTAGAAACAGATAAGATTAGCATTCCTGGAACATTATATTGTTAAAATATAATTTGATCTCTAAGAAATTGGGCTAATTATTGCACCCAAATTGGCAATTTTAATATATAGGATTCATATAATATCCAATAAATATAGTACCTAACATCCGATTTGGACCAAACTTTTTTCTAACAATGAGAAACATGAGGAATCCAAAGAGATGGTCAAAAAAAAACCACAGACCCCCCCCACCCCATGCCAATCCCACCAGATTTATTCTAAAATTGATCAGGAAAACAATTAATTTAATCAATCTACACACAATACCCAATAGTGAAAAAGTGAAAACAGGTTTTTAGAAATGTTTGCAAATGTATTTTTTTTTAATTAGAAAATATCTAATTTACATAAGTATTCAGACCCTTTGCTATGAGACTCTAAATTGAGCTCAGGTGCATCCTGTTTATATTGATCATCCTTGATATGTTTCTACAACTTGATTGGAGTCCACCTGTGGTAAATTCAATGGATTGGACATGACTTGGAAAGGCACACACCTGTCTACAGTTGAAGTCGGAAGTTTACATACACCTTAGCAAAGTACATTTAAACTCAGTTTTTCACAATTCCTGACATTTAATCCTAGTAAAAATGCCCTGTCTTAGGTCAGTTAGAATCACCACTTTATTTTAAGAATAATAGTAGAGAGAATGATTTATTTCAGCTTTCATTTCTTTCATCACATTCCCAGTGGGTCAGAAGTTTACATACACTCAACTAGTATTTGGTAGCATTTCCTTTAAAATTGTTTAACTTGGGGCAAACGTTTCAGGTAGCCTTCCACAAGATTCCCACAATAAGTTGGGTGAATTTTGTCCCATTCCTCCTGACAGAGCTGGTGTAACTGAATCAGGTTTGTAGGCCTCCTTGCTCGCACATGCTTTTTCAAGTTCTGTCCACAAAATTTCTATAGGATTTTTTTCAGGGCTTTGTAATGTCAGGGCTTTGTAATGGCCACGCCAATACCTTGACTTTGTTGTACTTAAACCATTTTGCCACAACTTGGGAAGTATGCTTGGGGTCATTGCCCATTTGGAAGACCCATTAGCGACCAAGCTTTAACTTCCTGACTGATGTCTTGAGATGTTGCTTCAATATATCCACATAATTTCCCTTGCCATCTATTTTTTGAAGTGCACCAGTCCCTCCTGCAGAAAAGCACCCCCACAACATGATGCTGCCACCCCCGTGCTTCACGGTTGGGATGGTGTTCTTCGGCTTGCAAGCCTCTCCCTTTATCTTCCAAACATGACGATGATCATTATGGCCAAACAGTTCTGTTTTTGTTTCATCAGACCAGAGGACATTTCTCCAAAAAGTATGATCTTTGTCCCCATGTGCAGTTGCAAACCGTAGTCTGGCTTTTTTAATGTCGGTTTTGGAGAAGTGGCTCTTTCTAGCTGAGCGGCCTTTCAGGTTATGTCGATATAGGACTCGTTTTACTGTGGATATAGATACTTTTGTACCTGTTTCCTCCAGCATCTTCACAAGGTCCTTTGCTGTTGTTCTGGGATTGATTTGCACTTTTCGCACCAAAGTACGTTCATCTCTAGGAGACAGAACGCATCTCCTTCCTGAGCGGTATGATGGCTGTGTGGTCCCATGGTGTTTATACTTGCGTACTACTGTTTGTACAGATGAACGTGGTACCTTCAGGCGTTAGGAAATTGCTCCCAAGGATGAACCAGACTTCCAGAGGTCTACAATTTTCTTTCTGAGGTCTTGGCTGATTTCTTTTGATTTTCCCATGATGTCAAGCAAAGAGGCACTGAGTTTGAAGGTAGGCCTTGAAATACATCCACAGGTACACCTCCAATTGACTCAAATGATGTCAATTAGCCAATCAGATGCTTCTAAAGACATGACATAATTTTCTGGAATTTTCCAAGCTGTTTCAAGGCACAGTCAACTTAGTGTATGTAAACTTCTGTCCCACTGGAATTGTGATACAGTGAATTATAAGTGAAATAATCTGTCTGTTAACAATTGTTGGAAAAATTACTTGAGTCATGCACAAAGTAGATGTCTTAACCGACTTGCCAAAACTATAGTTTGTTAACAAGAAATTTGTGGAGGGGTTGAAAAATGATTTTTAATGACTCCAAACGAAGTGTATGTAAACTTCTGACTTCAACTGTATGTAAGGTCCCAAAGGTGACAGTGCATGTCAGAACAAAAACCAAGCCAAGAGATCGAAGGAATTGTCCGTAGAGCTCCGAGACAGGATTGTGTCGAGGCACAGATCTGGGGAAGGGTACCAAAAAGCAATGTCTGCAGCATTGAAGGTTCCCAAGAACACAGTGGCCTCCATCATCCTTAAATGGAAGAAGTTTGGAACCACCAATACTCTTCCTAGAGCTGGACACCTGGTCAAACTGAGCAATCGGAGCAGAAGGGCCTTGGTCAGGGAGGTGACCAAGAACCCAATGGTCACTCTGATAGAGCTCCAGAGGTCCTTCCAGAAGGACAACCATCTCTGCAGCACTCCACCAATAAGGCCTTTATGGTAGAGTGGCCAGACGGAAGCCACTCTTCAGTAAAAGGCACATGACATCCTGCTTGGAGTTTGCCAAAAGGTACCTAAAGGACTCTCAGACCATGAGAAACAAGATTCTCTGGTCTGATGAAACCAAGATTGAACTGTTTGGCCTGAATGCCAAGCATCACATCTGGAGGAAACCTGGCACCATCTGTACGCCTTCCCTGTAGCTCAGTTGGTAGAGCATGGTGTTTGCTAACACCAGGGTTGTGGGTTCGATTCCCACGGGGGGCCAGCACAGGAAAAAAAAAAATGTATGATATGTATGAAATTGTATGAAATGTATGCATTCACTACTGTAAGTTGCTCTGGATAAGAGCGTCTGCTAAATGACGTAAAATGTAAATGTATGAAGAATGGTGGTGGCAGCATCATGCTGTGGGGATGTTTTTCAGCAGCAAGGACTGGGAGACTAGTCAGAATTGAGGGAAAGATGAACAGAGCAAAGTACAGAGAGATCCTTGATGAAAACCTGCTTCAGGACCTCAGACTGGGGTGAAGGTTCACCTTCCAACAGGACAACAAACCTAAGCACACGGCCAAGACAACGCAGGTGTGGCTTCGGGACAAGTCTCTGGTTGTCCTTGAGTGGCCCAGCCAGAACCTGGACTTGAACCCGATAGAACATCTCTGGAGAGACCTGAAAATACCTGTGTATTGACGCTCCCCATCCAATCTGACAGAGCTTGAGAGGATCTGCAGAGAAGAATGTGAGAAACTCCCCAAATCCATGTGTGCCAAGCTTGTAGCATCATATCCAAGAAGACTCGAGGGTATAATCACTGCCAAAGGTGCTTAAACAAAGTACTGAGTAAAGGGTCTGAATACTTATGTAAATTTCATATTTAAGCTGTTGTTTTTTAATATATTTGCAAACATTTAAAAAAAACTTTTTGCTTCGTTTGCTTTGTCATTATGTGGTATTGTGTGTTGATTGATGAGGGGGGGAAATAATTTAATACATTTTAGAATAAGGCTGTAACGCCAAAAAAATAACAAAAATAAAGGGGTCTGAATACTTTTCGAATGCATTGAGTTGCATTGGATTTGTGCCACAAATTAAACAAAGTTAGCATTTCAAAAAGTGACCAGGTAAACAACACCAAAGCAAGCATGGGGTGCTCTCATAACTTATCCATAAACTGTTTGCAGGGTAAGGAAACCAATATGTAAATTTGGATTTGGTTGAACTATCCTTTTAACACTGAAGGGAAAAGCACCATCTAGGGGCCAGAATCTTTGGGGCAATTAATTAGCTTTTAACAAAATAATGTTGCAGGAATGCTAATCTTATTTATTTCTAACTACAGAAATGGTTTCAGAACAATCTGAGATGGTGGGTGTTATGGCTTGCTGAAATGACATGGAACGACCCAGCATGTATTCTGATCAATTCAGGGCCCCTTGGCAGAGAATGCATACCTGACATTCTCTACTGTTCTCTTCATCACCTGACATTAACGCTGATGGTACTTAAACTCCTAGCTGTGGCAAGTCACAAGGCCCCTTGGGCACATTGTTAAGGAGGATTAAGAAAGGCAGAACAAGTGTGACATTTTGAGATGTAGCTATGATTGAAGAGCTATGAAGAGCAGAGTGTTGAACTTTGTAAGAGTTTAATGTGATACAAGAGTGTGATATAGTATGTAGAATCTTAATTTGAGCCAGTTTGCTACAGCAGAAAAATAATCCTGCAGCAAGAGGAAATGTTCGTTATTATGTGGAATATAATTAATGGACATTTTTGTATGGGTTGATGCATTTTCGTGAGGGAAAATCAAGTCTGCAATTTCAAAATGGAAATTATAAACTTCAGAATCCCTTTTTGAACCTCAAATACACTATATGTTTTACATTTCCTGCATTGCAGGAACATTCTTCTGCAAAAGGGAGATCAAATTAAGATCCTACACATATAAGCATGTTGAACTCAGTGCACTGTTGCTCCAGAGTCATAAGATTTCCTAGTACCAGAGTAATCCTCATCCAGTAGGGGTGTTACCTAATGAGGACCAGTCTGGTTCACACATTCTGTTGGTAAACGTCTAGGCAACAAATACACTTGGGAGTAGCAATATCCATTTTCCCTCATTTACTTTGGGAATTCTTTCTTTTCCATCAACCTTTTTTGAGTTATGGACAATTCCACTGTAAGGGAATTGCGCTGAGACTCTGATTTTTCACTTTAAAATGTATGCCAAACAAAAACCATAGCTTTTAAAGTTTAACAAACCAGACAACTATGTGGACAAGGATTTATTTTACCAATTTACACAGAACATTTGACAAAAACACACTTAAGGATGCAAAGTTTGGTAACAGAATTTTGGTCAACTATCCCTGAGTTTTTAACTGTACTACACAGAAAATCATAATTATGGATATGAATGTCATTCTCTTTATGGTAATGTATCCTAAATACATACAAAAAGTTAGACATTTGCAATATCCACCTTTGCATATTTGAGAATTATTCTACTCACTAGCTATTGTTTTAACCCCCAAACAAGACCAAATTTGGACCTATCGTAGACGTCTATGTTTCACAACTTTGGATATCAAAGTACAGCACAGTAGAGCTCAGTCGAGTACAATACAGTACAGTAGAGCTCAGTACAGTACAGTAGAGTTCAGTACAGTACAGTATATTTCTGTACAGTACTGTAGAGTAGAGTATAGTTCAGTACAGTACAGTACAATGCAGTACATTATAGTGTATTCATCTCAGCTGTGCTCTGTATTGAACTCTACTCTATGTTACTCTAGAGCACAGTACTCTACTGTGCTCTACTGTACTGTGCTGTGCTCTCCAAACTTGTGAAACATAGACGTCTATGATTGGTTCAGATTTGGTCTGGTCCGGACTGGACCAAATCTGAACCAATCATGGACTTCTATGTTTGGGCCAAATCAAGGCCGGTTCAGACGTGACCAAAATTCAACATCTGTGGAAGTTGAAATAAATTAAAATATAAAAAACAAATTTCAACTACTTTTCAACATCCATGGATGTCCTCTGTCGGTCAGTCCTCAGTGGGTGAGGATGCTGGTAACAGTTAATGTAAAGAGAAGGGGGCTCATGTGTTGGTGTCAGAAAGAGAGGTGACAATAACTAGAAATAGAGAGAGAGAAAGAGGTTTTGCACTTGCTTTGACCACCAGATGACAGAAAGAGAAAGATAACAGTTATGATCGGAGTGAAAGGGAGGACTATAGCAGGTGACCCAACTGTGGTTTGTGACTACTATGATTTCCCATTGTAGTCAATTCAATTGCATTCATTAGTTACAGATTTCTGGGAAATTCTGTTACCAATTTGGTAACAGAATTTTGAGTTTGAATCACTTTATAATTTGTAAACCAAATAGATATCAATAACATCACTATAACTAATTGGTAGTTCTACCTTTACTTGTTACTTCTGTGATCTTTCCTTATCTTCCCTCCTCATTAGAGACATAAACTAGAAAATATCTTAAAGATCTCAAAGGGACAGGATTCTTAAACTTACACAAGGCAAATAATTTCTCCAAAACTAAATATAAGTGTTGATATTAGTTGGCAGGGAACTTTACGCCTACATTATTCTGTTAAAACCCCTTTTGCATCTGTTTGACCAGAAATCAAAAACTTTGCCTATTCCAATACTTAGGTTAGAAAATTGTTGAATAATTTATATAATGTATGCCTTAATTTATCAAAAATATAGACTATTAGCTTGCACTTGACACCAGATTTGACATGCTCCTATGAACTTCACATGTTGGAAATGTCCATATGCTTTTTAATATTATGTATATCACAGAGGTTGTCCTTCTTGGTACCCCCAAGTTCAATACACACCCAAGTGAGGTGTGTTGGGTCACAGTCAAGGTCGAACACATGTGGGTAGTAAATACTTTAGGTTTTTCTTAGAAAGTCCACATAGTCACACAGCAAATTGGTCAGTGTTGATTTTTCAGTGTAACATTTCTAGTGTTGATTTAGGTGTTAAAGTAACTCTATAAGTGTTACATTAACACTCCTGGTGTAAAATAACCCCCGTATTGGTGTTAATAATCAGAGTTAAACCGAAACCACGCCCATCACTATCATATTTCCCAGCATGCTCTATTGCAGATGGATTTTTTGGAATTGTTTGTTTCAATGTGTATGTTTTTGTATGTACATTGAATAATATGACACATCACAAATATTAATGACTTACATTTGCCTAAACTAAACCAATCTGTTACTTGGACTTATAGCACTCGTTACTGAAATGGTTGTTGCAGTTTAGATATGTTAGGTAGTCTCATATCTTAGTCTTCCCAACCCAGCAATTATTCTGAATGCAGGTTGCTGGTGAATAAAAATTACAAATGTTGGATATCCCCATTCCGGCTGGATTCCAATAGGAATTACACATCCCTTTGCAAGCCGGCATAATGTGACTTGCAGGCCTGATTTTGCCTGTAAACCATGAGTTTCAGGCCACTGTATTATGGTAGAACTAGGCCCTCAAAATAACGCCTTCTGAAATGTGTTATATTGTGCCAAAGAATTCTATTTGAATGATAACATACTCACTTAGGATCTCACTTGGTGACAGCCAGAGGACAAAAAATGTATGAATGCAACAACCATGTCTCTTTCATTAACAAATACAGTCATGGCTGGAGAATTTGCTCTGCAGAAAAACCTCAGGGGCCTTGCTTTACCTCCTATTTAAAACAAAACCTATATCAGAAAAAGCCCCCATTGCCACTGTGAGTGAAAGCTTAGTTAAAATAATGAGGCTGCCACACCTCCACTTTTTCCTGTTTTTGATTAACATGTCAGTCAAAGACATTGCTTCAACATACCTAACCTAGCACTCCAACCTACCTTTTTTCTGTTGTGTCATTCATCCCCACGTCTCCTCTTCTGTCAGAGGGTTAATGTCATAACAAACAGAGTAATGCTTAGGAAACAAAACATATACATACATACACTCCCTTCCAGAAGTGCCCTGAAGGACCTACAAGGTCTGGACAGTTTGTGAAGTAGGACAGGGGTGGGAGAGAACCAGGTGGCTAGATACAAGCCACTACAAAGACATTACATGGACGTTATAGGGACGCTACAGAGAAGTTACAGGAGCGCTACCGGGACGCTACAGAGAAGTTACAGGAGCGCTACCGGGACGCTACAGGGAAGTTACAGGAGCGCTACCGGGACGCTACAGGGAAGTTACAGGAGCGCTACCGGGACGCTACAGGAGCGCTACCGGGACGCTACAGAGAAGTTACAGGAGCGCTACCGGGACGCTACAGGGAAGTTACAGGGAAGTTACAGGAGCGCTACCGGGACGCTACAGAGAAGTTACAGGAGCGCTACCGGGACGCTACAGGGAAGTTACAGGAGCGCTACCGGGACGCTACAGGGAAGTTACAGGAGCGCTACCAGGACGCTACAGAGAAGTTACAGGAGCGCTACCGAGACGCTACAGGGAAGTTACAGGAGCGCTACCGGGACGCTACAGGGAAGTTACAGGAGCGCTACCGGGACGCTACAGGGAAGTTACAGGAGCGCTACCGGGACGCTACAGGGAAGTTACAGGAGCGCTACCGGGACGCTACAGGGAAGTTACAGGAGCGCTACCGGGACGCTACAGGGAAGTTACAGGAGCGCTACCGGGACGCTACAGAGAAGTTACAGGAGCGCTACCGGGACGCTACAGGGAAGTTACAGGAGCGCTACCGGGACGCTACAGGGAAGTTACAGGAGCGCTACCGGGACGCTACAGGGAAGTTACAGGAGCGCTACCGGGACGCTACAGGGAAGTTACAGGAGCGCTACCGGGACGCTACAGGGAAGTTACAGGAGCGCTACCGGGACGCTACCGGGACGCTACAGAGAAGTTACAGGAGCGCTACCGGGACGCTACAGAGAAGTTACAGGAGCGCTACCGGGACGCTACAGAGAAGTTACAGGAGTGCTACCGGGACGCTACAGGGAAGTTACAGGAGCGCTACCGGGACGCTACAGAGAAGTTACAGGAGCGCTACCGGGACGCTACCGGGACGCTACAGGGAAGTTACAGGAGCGCTACCGGGACGCTACAGAGACGCTACAGGGATGCTACAGGGAAGTTACAGGAGCGCTACCGGGACGCTACAGAGACGCTACAAGGATGCTACAGGGATGCTACAGGGACGCTACAGAGACGCTACAGGGACGCTACAGGGACGCTACAGGGATGCTACAGGGACGCTACAGGGACGCTACAGGGACATTACAGGGATGCTACAGGGACGCTACAGGGATGCTACAGGGACGCTACAGGGACATTACAAGGATGCTACAGGGACACTACAGGGACATTACAAGGATGCTAGTGCAGGACTCACCATTAGGCAACTCAGGCAATTGCCTGGGGTCTCACATCATCAGAGGCCTCGTGAACTTGGCGTAATGTTGTTTAATAACACATCATTTCTGTTATCTTGCCTTCATCCTTTACTTGAGGTCCTCCTCCGCTCATGAGTAACCTCCGATGTGCGCTATTTAGCAGTAGTGACAAACAGGGCGGTTTCTGTTTTCTTCCTATGAATTTGGCTATAGCTTTTGAGCAGTTGGGGCTATTAGCTAGTATCATTGCATAACAGATTTTTTTTTTTTTTAAATATCTCAACATTTCTTTCCCAACAATTTAAATCAACACCTACATACAAAAAAAACATATCCATGGCCACGGTGAGTGACAGCCTACATGTGAATGTAGGCTGTCACCTTTGATGAGGGACCAAAACAAAGTATTGCTCTCTTCAGGAATCATTGTCACTCTCTCTCTCTTCTCCAGCCCTCCCTCTCCGTCTCCCCCGCTTACATAAGTAGCAAATCATTTATTATTAAACATCTATGCACTAGCTACATTCCTCTCGCCTGTACAGGTTTTGTTTAATATTTGGTATTTTCATCCACTATTTGTTATGCCTGTATAACAGTGTAGGTTCCGTCCCGGGCCCAACCCAGCTCGAACCAGGGACACACATCCACAACTGACACCCACCGAAGCATCGTTACCCATCGCGCCACAAAAGCCGTGGACCTTGCAACGCAAGGGGAAACCCTACTTCAAGTCTCAGAGCGAGTGACGTCACTGATTGAAACGCTATTAGCGCGCACCACCGCTAACTAACTAGCCATTTCACATCGGTTACACCTGGAGTACAACAGAAACACCATTAGAGTTAGTAAGAGCTAAGGGGCCAGATTTTTATTTTAAGCACCAAAAGAAGGTTACTCACATGGCTTCCATTTTCGCCATCTGTATTCAATAAAAAATACATGCAATGTAATGTCGATAAAGGTGGTTTCAGGTCACATAATTGGAACAGACCATACGCCTCCCTCCCAAATACACACACACACACACACACACACACACACACACACACACACACACACACACACACACACACACACACACACACACACACACACACACACACACACACACCTTCCTTCCTTGCTTGCTTACAGTCAGTCTTCCTGTGGTAGTGGCGTCTTGCTAAACACAAACAGCAAACAATACGGCCCAGGCTAATCTCTGATCCTCTGGAACATAGTGTTCCTGCACACAGTCTAACAAACAGCGCCCGCCAGCTAGCCACCAGCCGCCAGCCCAACCAAGTGCAGCGCAGCCCAACGAGCTGCTCTCAATCAGGGGAAGGGAGATAAGAGGAGATGGCTGATCCATCTGATACACTCACTGAAAGGCATGATGGGATCACGCCCAGTCTGTTCTGACGATGGCTGCCCCCTGCTCCCCCTTCCCACGCCATAACGGCCACCCACATCTTCATGTTCATAACTTAATGTGCCACACCACACATCTGTCCATCATTCTCCCCTCGTGCCACTTCAACATCTTAATGAGATTGTCAACAAATATTTGACATCTTAACAGGCAAGACCACCTGCATAGCGGCCACAGGCACATTTTTCTGGAGGATAAACATTCTTCTGTGATTTGCTGACTGTGATGGGCTAATATTCAAAAACACAGGTGGCGGACCACAGTTGCCCAGTGCCGCTCTGCCACTGCATACAAACTAGGCAACCGCTGCCTTGGCAGAATAATGATTTAAGTGAGAGTGAGGGAAGGAGGGAGGGAGGGAGGGAGTGGCTAGAGTTGTTTCATCGCCTTTCATCTTTCTCCACTGTTTTATCAGATAACAACTGAAAATGGTGTGATTTAAGTATAATCTCAAGATTGGGATTTAGTAAAAAGATTAGGATTTAGTAAGAAGGAAATGCATCTCTGATCCATGCTTTTATTGTCACGGTGTCTCCCTGCCTACCTCCAATGCAAAATTACTCAATTCAAATGACGTTGGTTGATGAACTACTATACCACACACATTAGAACTTTGCAGTTGAGTTGCTGTCCAGCATGTGGACAGTGGATTAACATTTTAAAAACAATGTTTTGGCACATTCTTTTATTTTATGTGTTTGTATTTTTTGTACTTTTACCTCTTTATCTCCCTAATTTCGTGATATCCAATTGGTAATTAGTCTTGTCCCATCGCTGCAACTCCCCTACGAACTCGGGAGAGTTCGAAGGTCGAGCGCCATGCATCCACGAAACACGACCCTGCCAAGCTACGCTGCTTGTTTTGGCACATTCTAATAGTAACTTCCAAGCCACAACTACATGGGCAGACACAGGCTTTTTAAGGCTTGCAGTCTGGGCCAAGGAGCTGCCTATCCTATATGAGTACCATCAGCTCAATACAATAGTGTGTCATAAGGGCCCAAGACGTGTATAAAAACCTTATGAATCATAGCCTCAAAGACATAGGGGCTTGGTGGATAACGTTCTATACAGACATACTAATATCTCCAATAAAAAGGGGGTATTGACGGGAATGGGCCTGGGACTGAGGACTGGACTGGGTTGAATGGAGAGAGAGAGGGGGGGAGGAGACAGAGATATGGAGAATACCAAGACTTCAGCCCCTCCCCATGCTGTTTCTCCAGCGGGGTTGGGGCTGGGATTTCAGAAGCCTGCGTTCATGACCCTTCCTGAGAACTTGTCACAATAAACGGCATGTTTCAGTTTAGAGACATCATACAGCTGGGAAATACTGTTTCCCTCTCTATCTCTTTAAAACCCTCACATTAAACTCTAAAAGAGCCCTAAAACCTCACACAAGCACAGTGGTCTTACACAAAGGCAGTTTTTGTGCCACTAGCCTGCCATTTAAAGCTCCATCAAACAACTGTGAAAGAGAAACCAAACTGAGACCGTACTCATTATCTGGGAGAGTACAAGGCCTGTACTTTGCTTGGCCTGAACAGTGTGTGTGTGTGTGTGTGTGTGTGTGTGTGTGTGTGTGTGTGTGTGTGTGTGTGTGTGTGTGTGTGTGTGTGTGTGTGTGTGTGTGCGCATGAGTAAAGTTCTGGATTAGAGAGCAAAAATCTTTAGTGCCAAGTCTCCTAGGGGCACTTACCTGACACAACATGTATAACACTGCCTGGCCCTCTCTAGGTTCTCTTCTCTTTTCTCTGCTCAACGCCAGTCAGGCATCTATCTACTCAATGTCAAGTCATATTCAATACTGATGGAAAGAACTAAACCACTACAAGGCCCCATTCGATCGACTACTTTGAAAAGGATCCAAAAGAAATCGAGGTAAGACAGACACGGACCTTCCAAAGGTGTGGGACAGTAACCACATACTGTCTCTCAGTGTGAATTTAGTTTATGTCTCTCAGTGTGAATTTGGTTCATCTCTCTTCATACCATGGCCAATCTGTAATCATGGCCTAGAGGAAAAGCGTTGAGTGGGGTATGTCAATGTTTGGGTAATGTTAGGATAGCGCTGTGGCAAGGCAGTGGGCACAGTGCCAGCTCTGTCTGCACAGGCCAATGGACTGAATGGCTGAGTTGACAGGGGCTTTGGCCAAAGCAGGGCCTTTCTACTCCCTAACAGGCTACTGGCTCCTTTAGAGGACCCATCACAGAACAACACACACACACACACAGACAGAGAGACAGAGAGACAGAGAGAGAACCCCATAATAAAGGTGACATAACCTCACCAAAGCCACAAACCAAAACAGACCAGCACTAAGTGACTGGTGTAGAAAGCCAGAAAGCTTTAGCAGTTCACAGTGCTAGCTATGAGAATAAATATTGTGGTGACAGTATGTGAAAAACATGGGAATAGACAGATCCTTTACTTATGAAATGTATGATAAATGAATGGGGGAAAAAAGTGGATACTTACATTTGTCATGCAGCTTGTACATAGTTATTGTATAGCCATATGAGAACAGTAAGTAAATAAACACATCAAATAATCCCATAAGTGGATCCTTTCACAATAACACATGGTCTATAAAACTAAGTATGCAATATCACCGCTGAAATAAACATTGCTGTACAAGCCAGGCCAGAAGCAATGATTCACCCCATTGACAATGCCATAAAGACTAGTTATTTAAAACTAGCAATAAATGGCAAGGCCTAACACACACACACACACACACACACACACACACACCCTTGGGGCTTTCTCTTTTTAATATCTAACCTCATTGAACCAGTGATCTGGTAGTCTTCTCTAAGATGGCCGCCGACATGTCTCTTGTGTTGTATAAGTTGTTATGTCTAATGGGAAACCCTTCTCTGCCCAAAGGAAATGTCACTTCATTCTCTACAGCCCCTCCAGTCCATGATTTCCTGATCATAAAGATTTAGTGTCCCTGTTCGATTCTTAATATCTGTCTTGTTTATGTTCTGGATGTTTGGGGTTGATCTGATAGTGTGTGTTTGAGAAAGCTCTTCAGTGCAGTCACGAGGCTGGGGCAGACTGAGAGGCGCTCATCTCGTTACTAGACTCTCTCACACTGCTCTCCTCATGGGGATATGGTGTCTCTATCTAACCCTTTTATTCAAACAATACAGAAAACGCTCCAGAATTAAAGGACGCACAAATCCACTGTGTTCTCCTAGGGAGCCGGAGGAAAGCTAAGGAGCTAAGAATTAGAAGATGTTAAATATATTTTTCATGATTTGGCTCGCACATGGGATAGACCATTACTAAGCTGTGGGCAGTGAAAACTGATACCAGTAAATAAGTTAATAAGTGAAACAAACACGACTTCACAAGTCACCACCACTGGGGAACAATTATCGCCATGTATTTTTTTGCTGTAGGAGCCATAGGCTGAAGTACAGTATGCTGAGGGCTCTGCGTACTGTAAACCAGAACTACAGGCTCACCATCAGGCAACACTCAATACATACATACTACACAGTAGTACTGTACATGTATGTGGACATCTTTGTGGTTCTCAGAATTATTTTGTCAATTTTCTTAATATAAAATGGTCACAAGGTCAATATTTAGTTTTGCTCTGAGGTCTGAGATTAAAGTCAAAGTTACAGGTGTTATGTCTTCTGAAAACCTTCCTTATAGATGAAGTAGGCTACAGCCACTGAAATTCACTCTCCCTTTCATCACTCTCTCTCGTTACCTGTTCATCACTCTAGTTACTGTATAGACTATCTTTATTATTACTTTGAGATTTTGAGAAGTTCTGTTAAGCAGATAATGTGTGCTATGTCTGTTCAACAGATTCCGTTTTTTTAACTCTTCATTAGCCCCTACATAGCCTACTAATGATGCGTGGGTTGACTCATAACCCGCATTCCCCGCGGATATATCCATGGGCTGTATAAAGAGAAAACAATACCTTAAAAAATCCGTAAATGTATAATTCTTGTGCAATTTATAGCCTATCTATAGGCTACATTGAGGTTGTTCTTTCATGATTGTAGGCTATCTGGCATTAGAGTGTAAGCCTAAGCTTTAGGGCCTAACTGTACGCGAGCCTAATAGCCTACACACCAATCACCAAATGGTTTAGGGAACGGACAGAAAAAGGTAATGTCATTAATCCACGGAGCAAAAAGGAAAATGTCAGAGTTGAATTCAATAAGAGAAAAGCTGCAACATTTGCCCATTATTCTTTTCAAAATTCTTCAAGCTTTGTCAAATTGGTTGTTGATCATTGCTAGACAACCATTTTCAGATCTTGCCATAGATTTTCAAACGGATTTAAGTCAAAACTGTAACTTGGCCACTCAGGAACATTCACTGTCTTCTTGGTAAGCAACTCCAGTGTAGATTTGGCCTTGGGTTTAAGGTTATTTTCTTGTCTGGTGAAAGCAGACTGAACCAGGTTTTCCTCTAGGAGTTTGCCTGTGCTTAGCTCTATTAAATTTATTTTTTATCCTGAGAAACTCCCCAGTCCTTAACGATGACAAGCATACACATAATATGATGCACCACTACTATACTTCAAAATATGGAGAGTGGTACTCAGTAATATGTTGCATTGGATTTGCCCCAAACATAACACTTTGTATTTACGATAAAAAGTTAATTGCTTTGCCACATTTTTTACAGTACTACTTTAGTGTGTTGTTGTAAACAGGATACATGTTTTGGAATATTTATGTTCTGTACAGGCTTCCTTCTTTTCACTCTGTCAATTAGGTTAGTATTGTGGAGTAACTACAATGTTTTCTCCTATCACAGCCATTAAACTCTGTAACTGTTTTAAAGTCACCATTGGCCTCATGGTGAAATCCCTGAGCAGTTTCTTTCCTCTCTGACAACTGAGTTAGGAAGGACGCCTGTATCTTTGTAGCGACTGGGTGTATTGATACACCATCCAAAGTGTGTTTAATAACTTCACCATGCTCAAAGGGATATTCAATGTAATCAAATTTTTACCCATCTACCAATAGGTGCCCTTCTTTGTGAGGCATTGGAAAACCTCCCTGGTCTTTGTGGTTGAATCTGTGTTTGAAATTCACTGCTCGCCTGAGGGACCTTACATATAATTCTATGTTTATTGCACACAGACTGAGTCCATGAAACTTACATTGTGACTTGTTAAGCTAATCTTTACTCCTGAACTTGTTTAGGCTTGCCATAATACCTATTGACTCAAGACATCTCAGCTTTTCATTTTTGATTGAATTAGTAAAAATGTCTTTAAACAGAATTTCACTTTCACATTATGGGGTATTGTGTGTAGGCCAGTGACAAAATATCAAAATGTAATCCATTTTAAATTCAGGTTGCAGCACAACAAAATGTGGAAAAAGTCAAGGGGTTTGAATACTGTCCGAAGGCCATGTAAATTAGGCAACAACAAAAAATCCTGCACCCCTGTCAAAAAAAAAATCGCCCCACCGTCTCTGACTGTAGCTTACAGCGCATTTTCTATATTAGCGGGTTACACTCTTAGAAAAACTGGTTATTTGGGGTTTGATATAGAACCCTCTGGTTCTTCAGATGAGATTAAAGATCCCTTTACTAATAAAGGTTATATACACTACCATTCAAATGTTTGGGGTCACGTAGAAATGTCCTTGTTTTTTAAAGAAAAGCAAATTTTTGGTCTATTAAAATAACATAAAATGTATCAGAAATACAGTGTAGACATTGTTAATGTTGGAAATGACCATTAGAGCTAGAAACGGCTGATTTTTTACGGAATATATACATAGGCGTACAGAAGCCCATTATCAGCAACTGTCACTCCTGTGTTCCAATGGGACGTTGTGTTAGCTAATCCAAGTTTATCATTTTAAAAGGCTAATTGATCATTAGAAAACCCCTTTGCAATTATGTTAGCACAGCTGAAAACTGTTGTTCTGATTACAGAAGCAATAAAACTAACCTTCCTTAGACTAGTTGAGTATCTGGAGCATCAGCATTTGTGGGTTCGATGACAGGTTCAAAATGGCCAGAAACAAAGAACTTTCTTTTGAAACTCATCAGTCTATTCTTGTTCTGAGAAATGAAGGCTATTCCATTCGAGAAATTGCCAAGACACTGAAGATCTCATGCAACACTGTGTACTACACCCTTCACAGAACAGAGCAAACTGGCTCTAATCAGAATAGAAAGAGGAGTGGGAGGCTCCGGTGCACAACTGAGCAAGAGGACAAGTAGATTAGCGTGTCTAGTTTGAGAAACAGACGCCTCACAAGTCCTCAACTGGCAGCTTCATTAAATAGTACCCACAAAACACCAGTCTCAACATCAACAGTGAAGAGGCGACTTCGGGATGCTGGCCTTGAGCTCAGGTTCATCATGTTTCCATTGATCATCCTTGAGATGTTTCTACAATTTTGATTGGAGTCCACTTGTAGTAAATTCAGTTGATTGGACATGATTTGGAAATGCACATATCTGTCTATATAAGGTCCCACAGTTGACAGTGCATGTCAGAGCAAAAAACAAGCACAGAGGTCAAATGGATTGTCCGTAGAGCTCCAAGACAAGGATTGTGTCGAGGCACAGATCTGGGGAAGGGTACGAAAACATTTCTGCAGCATTGAAGGTCCCCAAGAACACAGTGGCTTCAATCATTCTTAAATGGAAGAAGTTTGGAACCACCAAGACTCTTCCTAGAGCTGGCCACCAGGCGACACTGAGCAATCGGGGGAGAAGAGCCATGGTCAGGGAGGTGGTCAGGGAGGTGACCAAGAACCCGATGGTCACTCTGATAGACCTCCAGAGGTCCTCTGTGGAGATGGGAGAACCTTCCAGAAAGACAACCATCTCTGCAGCACTCCCCCAATCAGGCCTTTATGGTAGAGTGGCCAGACGGAAGCCACTCCTCAGTAAAAGGCACATGACAGCCTGCTTGGAATTTGCCAAAAGGCACCTACAGACTCTCAGACCATGAGAAAAAGATTCTCTGGTCTGATGAAACCAAGATTGAACTCTCTGACCTGAATGCCAAGTGTCACGTCTGGAGGAAACCTGGCACTATCCCTACGGTGAAGAATGGTGGTGGCAGCATCATGCTGTGGGGATATTTTCAGCGGCAGGGACTGGGAGACTAGTCAGGATTGAGGCAAAGATGAACAGAGCAAAGTACAGAGAGATCCTTGATGAAAACCTGCTCCAGAGCACTCAGGACCTCAGACTGGGGTGAAGGTTCACCTGCCAACAGGACAATGACCCTAAGCACACAGCCAAGACAATGCTGGAGTGGCTTCGGGACAAGTCTCTGAATGTCCTTGATTGGCCCAGCCAGAGCCTGGACTTGAACCTGATCGAACATCTCTGGACAGACCTGATAATAGCTCACAGAGCTTGAGAGCATCTGCAGAGAAGAATTCCAGAATGACAACTTGCAAGTAACCTAATGTTAGCCTACCAGTAAGCACGTTATTTTTCAATGTATCAAGGTAAGCAACGTTGACTATTTAATTAAAATATATAAAACCCAAGTCATATGATAAACTATAGGCTAGATAAATAAAGTTAAAACGTTATTAGAATTTGAGTACGTTTGTAAGATAATTTAGCTAGCTAGCTAGCTAAACAGAAAAACCTAGGCTACTTTAATTTGCCACTTTACAAGCTAACTCTTTCAAATAAACATTATTTTTATTATGGGATATGCCAAATAGAGCTACAGACCCAGTCTAACATGGGAAATTAGCGAACTGTTTATTTTTTTTCAATATTTCAGTGTGGAGTCAATTGAGGGGACTAGTCTGTTTCATGAAGCCATTAGAAGGCATTTGCTGACTGAGAGGAGGTACAGTTGAAGTCGGAAGTTTACATACACGTACGTTGGAGTCATTAAAACTCGTTTTTCAACCACTCCACTAATTTCTTGTTAACAAACTACAGTTTTAGCAAGTCGGTTAGGACATCTACTTTGTGCATGACACAAGTAATTTTCCAACAATTGTTTACAGACAGATTATTTCACTTACAATTCACTGTATCACAATTCCAGCGGGCCAGAAGTTTACATACACTAAGTTGACTGTGCCTTTAAACAGCTTGGAAAATTCCAGAAAATTATGTCATGGCTCTAGAAGCTTTTGAAAGGCTAATTAACATACTTTTTGTGTACCTGTGGATGTATTTCAAGGCCTACCTTTGCTTGACATCATGGGAAAATCAAAAGAAATCAGCCAAGACCTCTGAAAGAAAATTGTAGACCTCCACAAGTCTGGTTCATCCTTGGGAGCAATTTCCAACTGCCTGAAGGTACCACGTTCAACTGCACAAACAATAGTACACAAGTATAAACACCATGGGACCACACAACTGTCATACCGCTCAGGAAGGAGACGTGTTCTGTCTCCTAGAGATTAACGTACTTAAGTGCGAAAAGTGCAAATCAATCCCAGAACAACAGCAAAGGACCTTGTGAAGATGCTGGAGGAAACAGGTACAAAAGTATCTATATCCACAGTAAAACGAGTCCTATATCGACATAACCTGAAAGGCCGCTCAGCAAGGAAGAAGCCACTGCTCCAAAACCGACATTAAAAAAGCCAGACTATGGTTTGCAACTGCACATGAGAACAAAGATCGCACTTTTTAGAGAAATGTCCTCTGGTCTGATGAAACAAAAACAGAACTGTTTGGTGATAATGACCATCGTTATGTTTGGAGGAAAAACGGGGTGGCTTGCAAGCCGAAGAACACCATCCCAACCGGGAAGCACAGGGGTGGCAGCATCATGTTGTGGGGGTGCTTTGCTGCAGGAGGGACTGGTGAACTTCACAAAATAGATGACGTCATGAGACAGGAAAAGTATGTGGATATATTGAAGCAACATCTCAAGACATCAGTCAGGAAGTTAAAGCTTGGTCGCAAATGAGTCTCCAAATGAACAATGACCCCAAGCATACTTCCAAAGTTATGGCAAAATGGCTTAAGGACAACAAAGTCAAGGTATTGGAGTGGCCATGACAAAGCCCTGACCTCAATCCTATAGAAAATGTGTAAGCAGACCTGAAAAAGCATGTGCGAGCAAGGAGGCCTACACTCGAGGGCTGCTGGGTTCACATCATCAAAACATTCCCCTACAGTTGGGCACTTGATCAAGGCCCTTAAGAACCTGTGCTCCTCTCAACTGTATGTGTGAGGTCTGTTGTTCGGGGGGTTGAGAACAGAAGACCTATTTTTGTTGCTCACTGTAACTAATGGACAATGTATATTATATTATATTAATACCCAGTTCCACAAGGGGCCTAAAGGGGGCTTAGCCCCCTCAGTTCAATATTGTGGCACCTCAGTTTTAGTTTTATGTCCCTATGTAAAAATAGCAAAAACGTTGAGTGACAGGTTGGCAGAAAAAAAACATCTGTACCTCTGCTGAGCTGTCAGTACAATGGACAGAGCACGCCACGGTGTGTGTATGGGGACAATGGACAGAGCACGCCACGGTGTGTGTATGGGGACAATGGACAGAGCACGCCACGGTGTGTGCATGGGGACAATGGACAGAGCACGCCGCGGTGTGTGTATGGGGACAATGGAAAGCCACTGGGGTGGTTAGGTATGACTCCTTTGTATTTCCATAAAAAGCGGGGGAAATGTTTGTCATCTCTGTGGATGGCTAAGTGAATAACGTGATCAAGTTTACCAGTTGGGTCCTGGTGAGGATGCCATGTTGGAGGCCGAACTGTCACCTTCCTGCTCTTCTGCTGTTCCTATAGGGGACGCTCTGCAGGAGTGTCCTGCCCTATGATGGGGTGTGTGAGGTTTTCATCCCGACGTTGACTGACACTGAATTGATTATGACCGAGCTCTCTCCGAAGTCTGGAGAGGAGAGCACCCAGAAGAGCACCTGGGCTTGGGAGAAAATGACTGCATCACTAAAATGTTCCTGAGTGTGGCAAGGAAGTTGTGTAACTGCTGGGGGATCTGGAGACAACCCCAGTGTCCACTGTGCATCATTTGGGAGAGAATGCTCCTTTACCTGCTTCAACAAAGGCCCATGCAGGGAGGTTTGTGAACCAGTATCGCCAAAAGTTTAGTGGACAGTGTTTAGGGCCTGAGCAAAGTGTTCATCTGCCTCAGGGCAACTTCTATGATGTTCCTTTATTTGCTCCGCCAATCTACATTCACTAAATGGACATACCATGTTGGTCAATATGTATTATGTACCCAGTGCTTGTTTGGAATGTGCCATTCTGCCTTGCTGTCACATGTCCATTCGTTTAGGGAGTGTGTGCGTTTAAGGGGGGTGGTTAGAAATACTGAACCATAATGATTTCAGATGAAGGGAACATCTCCTGTCAATGTTAATTAAGGTTACTGCTTATGTGTTAGGAACGTGACTTGAGCATAATTTAAAATGTGGAGACCAGGTGTGTGGTGAAGACATGCTGTGGACATGTCTCTCTCCACCACTATTGCGCACTGACTCCTGCCAATTCCTGCGGAATATTTGTATCAGCGTTCCAGTTGTTTGTCAATGTTTATCAATGCACCACGAACTATATATTCATCAGTGAAGTTACTGTTAATCCCGGCATATTCCCCCATTTATTTTGAATGTTTGGTTATGAAAATGTTGACAATTCATTATACAATATACATTCCCATACCATTCTCATTCTCCAAGTGGAAATGTTGTTTGGAGAGCTCACAAACTGCGCAACACTTGTGGATAAATAACGTGTGGTTTATTTAATTGCATTTAACAGTTTACTGTCAATTTATTCATTGTCTTTGATTGGAGAACATGTGTCTGGTTTCTCTGTCATTTTTAATGTTGTGTGAACGCGCGCGCTTTAGCTATCTATAGATATACCTGGTCTGCTCGCCAAGAATAGGTGCGGATAAATGTATTTAATTCCCTTTGGGGATGTTCTAGTTAGTTCACTTTTGGGTAACTCAAGAGGAGACTGTATCTGAGCCTGGTAGACCTCACATGTGCTTTATTGGTTAAAACAGGTTTTTCCTGAATGCTGGTTAAAACAGGCTTTTTCTTTTGAATGCTGACATTTTCAAGTCAGAACTTTGTACATATATTTGTAAATATCACCGTCATATTTGAAACACCAGCGCTGTGTAAATAAATCCGACACTCATTTGCACCTTTATCTGCCTGCCTGCCTCCTGCTGAATCTCTGTCCTTACGACTGCTAGAAGGCCAGTATTTTACGCTGATACAGCGCAGCAGAGAGAGGCTACAGATTTCGTGCCAACCTGTCACTTCAAAAGCACTCCATGATCTTGGAGTCTCTGCATTTGAACTATATGTTTATTGTGGTATAGCGTGATATACGTAGAATTCAATATCATTCCAATGCACGAACCCTCCAAAATGTTACAATCTCGGCGATTTCAAGAGCCCCTTTAGTAACTTTATCCTGGCGCCGGGTCGTATTATTGTGTTGTAAAGAAGTCAGCCAGTGTTAACCTGGCCCATCATTCAAACAAAGAGATTCCTCCCTGGCTATCAGTGCATATTTCCAAACTATGTTTGCATATAATGACAATACATTCTAAAAACTATGCTGGTATTCTTTTGACCATTATTGAATTGTTTATTAAATAATATTCTTAGCTCAAAATA
Source organism: Salmo trutta (assembly GCF_901001165.1). NCBI lineage: Eukaryota > Metazoa > Chordata > Actinopteri > Salmoniformes > Salmonidae > Salmo > Salmo trutta. Next base: position 28,856,836 of record NC_042966.1, on the reverse strand, counting down.
TTACTATTTAATATTAGTATAATTAATAAATGGCACCATGCAAGGTTCTATATAGAACCATTTTGGTTCAGTGAAGAATAACCTCTACGGTTGCGATCAAAGAACCCTATAAATGGTTCTATATATAGAACTTTTTGTGGTTCCATATATGTAGCAAGTGATAGAACCCTTTTTAGTTCAATAAGGAACACTTTATTCTAATAATATACCCTATAAAGCACAGCGCGCCTTTTATTAAAGGGCAACAGGTCTCCGAGCTGCACATTTTCGGCGAAATGTCACTCATAGTTTGCGAGGAAAATCGCTTACTAGGCCTACCATTTAACGTGTTGATTGTAGGTTTAACATGATCATTTCTTATCAAATGTATACATCTAAGAACAAATAGGCCAAACAATAAATCTAAAACAAATCTACTTTACCTTTTCTTGTCCTTATCAGCCGTCATGTTTTCTTTTGCAAAGTTCAGTGACAAATGGAATTTCCCCGAAAGTCCGAATCAGTCCACTTACGCAACAATTTTCAAGTAACAGATAACATACACAATGAAGAATATTGAAAGTCAAATCGAGATGATGTAATTTCTCTGCTCTTTACGCACAGTCCATTTCAGATGCAAGTTGTCTTTCAGAAGCAGTAGGCAGCTGTACAGTCTCAGAACACTGCCAAGGATTGTACAGCCTATTCACCGATTCACCAAAGGTAGGCCTACAATCCACAACCTTTAGCCTACAAATGCTTTAGAAGTTGGATAAAATAGGGTCCGCTGTCAAAGTTTCCTTGCGTTGGTTGTGCTGGTCTGCTGAACTTCTAGCCCAGTTCGCTGTTCACTCTTCTGCGCTCAGCTGGCCCGTTGACAGCCGCTCACGCGTCAATCTGACCGCAGTGATTGGTGAAAATGCTGTGTAGAACCGCCTTAAATATCCCCACCCACTACTCTGATGGTTTCGTTGTTTTATGCTGTCGTTCAGTCCCTGTAGGCCTACATACGGTAGCCTACACCTTTGAGTTGACTTGCCCTTGTATGTTGTGTAAGTACAGTTGAAGTCGGAAGTTTACATACACTTAGGTTGGAGTCATTAAAACTCGTATTTTAACCACTCCACAAATTTCTTGTTAACAAACTATAGTTTTGGCAAGTCGGTTAGGACAAACCACATTGTGCATGACACAAGTAATTTTTCTAACAATTGTTTATAGACAGATTATTTCACTTATAATTCACTGTATCACAATTCCAGTGGGTCAGAAGTTTACATACACTAAGTTGACTGTGCCTTTAAACAGCTTGGAAAATTCCAGAAAATGATGTCATGGTTCTAGAAGCTTCTGGTAGGCTAATTGACATCATTTGAGTCAATTGGAGGTGTACCTGTGCATGTATTTCAAGGCCTACCTACAAACTCACTGCCTCTTTGCTTGACATCATGGGAAAATCAAAAGAAATCAGCCAAGACCTCAGAAAGAAATGGTAGACCTCCACAAGTCTGGTTCATCCTTTGGAGCAATTTTCAAATGCCTGAATGTACCACGTGCATCTGTACAAACAATAGTGCGCAAGTATAAACACCACGGGACCACGCAGTCGGCATACCGCTCAGGAAGGAGACGCGTTCTGTATCCTAGAGATGAACGTACTTTGGTGCAAAAAGTGCAAATCAATCCCAGAACAGCAGCAAAGGACCTTGTGAAGATGCTGGAGGAAGCAGGATACAAAAGTATCTATATCCACAGTAAAACGAGTCCTATATCGACATAACCTGAAAGGCCGCTCAGCAAGGAAGAAGCCACTGCTCCAAAACCGACATTAAAAAAGCCAGACTACAGTTTGCAACTGCACATGGGGACAAAGATTGTACCTTTTGGAGAAATGTCCTCTGGTCTGATGAAACAAAAACAGAACTGTTTGGCCATAATGACCATCGTTATGTTTGGAGGGAAAAGGGGGATGCTTGCAAGCCGAAGAACACCATCCCAACCGTGAAGCACGGGGGTGGCAGCATCATGTTGTGATTGTGCTTTGCTGCAGGAGGGACTGGTGAACTTCACAAAATAGATGGCATCATGAGGCAGGAAAATTATGTGGATATATTGAAGCAACATCTCAAGACTTCAGTCAGGAAGTTAAAGCTTTGTCGCAAATGGGTCTTCCAAATGGACAATGACCCCAAGCATACTTCCAAAGTTGTGGCAAAATGGCTTAAGTACAACAAAGTCAAGGTATTGGAGTGGCCATCATAAAGCCCTGACCTCAATCCTATAGAAAATTGTGGGCAGAACTGAAAAAGCATGTGCGAGCAAGGAGGCCTACAAACCTGACTCAGTTACAACAGCTCTGTCAGGAGTAATAGGCCAAAATTCACCCAACTTATTGTGGGAAGCTTGTGGAAGGTTACCTGAAACGTTTGACCCAAGTTAAACAATTTAAAGGCAATATTACCAAATACTAATTGAGTGTATGTAAACTTCTGACCCACTGGGAATGTGATGAAAGAAATAAAAGCTGAAATAAATAATTCTCTCTACTATTATTCTGACATTTCACATTCTTAAAATAAAGTGGTGATCCAAACTGACGTAAGACAGGGAAATTTTACGAGGATTAAATGTCAGGAATTGTGAAAAACTGAGTTTAAATATATTTGGCTAAGGTGTATGTAAACTTCCGACTTCAACTGTAGGTAGGTTAATTTACGGCCTTGCATTGAGCAGATAATTATGTCAACCATCCCAACAATTCATCTGTTCATGTGCTTGTATGGTGATGGCAACAGAAAAACACACGACTGTCATTCATGCCAGCCAATGGGGCATTCAGAGTTCACATGAGTCTTTGCTATCTTTAAAGATAGATCTACTAAAAATGCCTTTTCTGAAGAAATAACAGTTTGAGTCTATCCTCAGATAACTGTTGCTTGTTTAGCCATTCCCAAATGTTGAAGAAGACGTTTCACAATTTTTGTTGTTGTTGACATTTCACGTGTGATATACAGTCAAGTCCACAATTATTGACACCTTTAATAAAGATGATCAAAAAAGACTTTATTAAATAAATAATACAAATCCTGAGCTATATTGTATGCAAAAAATGGGGAATTATGTTTTATACTAATACAATTGCTCAGAGGAAGATATTTTGTTTCAAAACTAATAAATGAAATCTAAAAAAGACAGGGGTCAAAATTATTGGCACCCCTCTTTTCAATACTCCAGCACCCTCCTCTTGTGAGGATAGAGACACTGAGCCTTTTTCTAAATGTTTCATGAGATTGGAGAATACACTGGGAGGGAGCTGAGACCACTCCTCCATTCAAAATCTTTCCAGATCCTTGATATCCTTCATCTGCTGTTATGGACTGCCCTCTTCTATTCAAACCACAGGTCTTCAATGGGGTTTAAGTCCGGAGACTGAGATGGCCATTGCAAGTTGATTTTGTCGTCAATTAACCATTTCTTTGTGGATTTTCACTTGCAGCCAAGTTTCAGCCTCCTGGCAGAGGCAACCAGGTTTTTGGCTAAAATGTCCTGTTACTTGGTAAATTTCATGATGCCATTGACTTTAACAAGGAGCTCAGGACCAGTGGAAGCAAAATAGCCCCATAACATTGAAGATCCACCACCATATTTTACCGTAAGTATGAGGTACTTTTGTGCATAGATATGCTTCTGTTTTTCAACACCAAACCCACCACTGGTATGCGTGGCCAAAGAGCTCTATTTTCATATCCTCTGACCATAGCACTGGTTCCAATCCAAGTGCCAATGACGTTTATCAAACTCCAGACACATCTTGTCACATTTATTTCACATTTTGGAAATTTCACATGATCTTAAGGTCACTTATTAAATGCAATATGTTCTGCATCATCTCCTCTTTGGCCAAATGAATGGATTGGATGGGCTGCAGTGAATCTGACATTCTGACATAAACATTACCAAGAAACTCACATCTTTTTCCCTTGAAGTGTTTAATTATTGGTGGATTAACCACACTGAGCATGTTTTGTTTACAATTATTGGCAAAAGAGCTGATCTGATTAGTCAAAATAACAATTAGTGAATAAAAGATCAGGATCGGACTGCCCTTGTAAACAGCTTTTTGATAAAAATTATTCATCTCAAGTATTAAACAAGTAAACTGAAGGTTCACTGACTGCTTTCAGTAAGCAATCTGTTGAGTTAGACCCCACTGGGTCAAAGTGACCCATAATAACTAATATACAAGCTGCCATCCTTCTCAAATACTGTATTTGATGAATCATGCAGAAAGGAAGGGAAGTGGTGCTAACATATAAAACAGTAGATCTTTGTAGATAGAAGGTGCTCTTTGGTAAAGGGGTTAAGTGGTAATAAAAAAAACAAGGAGGATCAAGGGACTCTTCAAATAATAAAAAATGCCTGCATTTTTATGGCATGTTCAATGGAATAAGATTTTAAAACTCTGACGCGTTTCGGCATAGGCCTCAGTCAGGGGCTCAAACTACTGTGAATTTGTAATTTAAATAAATATTTTCTTGTCCCAGTTAGGGGATATGATTATAATGGTATGATTATGGGATAGTATAATTATGATCAAAATATAACTTAAAATGCACTCTTCTCCTCTCCATTGTGAGGGGGAGAGGAGGCTGTCAACGTGTTCAATGCGTTCGACACACATCAACTGTTCTGTAAATAGCATTGTAGTGACCTTCACTACATGACCAAAAGTATGTGGACACCTGCTCGTTGAACATCTCATTCCAAAATCATTGCCATTAATATGGAGTTGGTCCCCCCTTTGCTGCTGTAACAGCCCACTCTTCTAGGAAGGCTTTCCACTAGATGTTGGAACATTGCTGCAGAGACTCCATTCGGCCACAAGGGCATTAGTGAGGTCGGGCACTGATGTTGGGCGATTAGGTCTGGCTCACAGTCGGCGTTCCAATTCATCCCAATGGTGTTCAATGGGGTTGAAGTCAGGGCTCTGAGCAGGCCAGTCAAGTTCTTCCACACTGATCTCGACCATTTCTGTATGGACCTCGCTTTGTGCATGGGGGCATTGTCATGCTGAAACAGGAAAGTTGGAAGCACAGAATCCTCTATAATGTGATTGTATGCTGTAGCGTTGATTTCCCTTCACTGGAACTAAGGGGCCTAACCCAAACCATGAAAAACAGCCCCAGGCAATGATTCCTCTTCCACCAAACTTTACAGTTGGCACTATGTATTGAGGCAGGTAGTGTTCTCCTGGCATCCGCCAACCCAGATTCGTCCGTCAGACTGCCAGATGGTGAAGCGTGATTCATCACTCCAAAGAACATGTTTCCACTGCTGCAGAGTCCAATGGCAGCAAACTTTACATCACTCCAGCCGACGCTTGGCATTGCGCATGGTGATCTTAGGATTGTGTGTGGCTGCTCGGCCATGGAAACCCATTTCAGGAAGCTCCCGACGAACAGTTCTTGTGCTGAAGTTGCTTCCAGAGGCAGTTTGTAACTTGGTAGTGAGTGTTGCAACTGAGGACAGACAATTTTTACGTGCTACGAGCTTCAGCACTCAGCGATCCCGTTCTATGAGCTTGTGTGGCCTACCACTTTGTGGCTGAGCCGTTGTTGCTCCTAGATGTTTCCACTTCACAATAAGAGCACTTACAGTTGACAGGGGCAGCTCTAACAGGGCAGAAAGTTGATGAACTGACTTGTTGGAAAGGTGGCATCCTATGACAGTGCCACGTTGAAAGTCACTGAGCTCTTCAGTAGGGCAATTCTACTGCCAATGTTTGTGTATGGAGATTGAATGGCTGTGTGCTCGATTTTATAAACATTTCAGCAACAGGTGTAGCTGAATTAGCCAAATCCACTAATTTGAAGGGGTGTCCAAAGACTTTTGTATATATATTGTATATCTGTACCCTAATAGGGTGATTATGAATAATGTAGCTATGGTGATTATGGATGAATTATCACCTGTGAGACATCGATCAGAGATAGAGCCCTAATCGAGTAGCTGAACTGTGTTTGACTTTAACAGTTGCTGTACATTGTCATTGATAACAATAACAGCAATGTCAAAGTTATGGCCCAGTAGTCCAACACTGGTGTTTATAGTTCATAATGTGTGATAATAGGTATCTTCTGTTGTTTTTTCCCTCTAGATATTGTCTAGATATTTTATCAGTTTCCATGACACTAGCAGGGAATGCAATGTTTGCTTTGAAAGGGAAGAATACCCAAATGTGGAACATCAGTCAATGATTAATGGCACATCGTGGAACCATTTTAGCAGTGCATATCTCAGAGTACATTCCAACAGTTGTCAGTTATGGACACTGGACAGTTCTCTATATGCATTCAACCCTGGCAATGTAAACAGTGTTGCATAGAGAGATTTTTTTAAACCTTTATTTTACCATGGAGTCCCATTGGAACCAAGGTCTCTTTTGCAAGGGAGCCCTGCATACATATAGTCAATATTGATTAACACTGAACATAAATTAGCCCTAAAATAAGCAAACCCACTATTTGTTTTGACATCATCATATTTAATAGGTTCCAAAAACAAACAATACACATTCACATCCTTTAGAATACAGTACATTTGGCACACAGCAAAATGCTTACAATGACATAACACTAATAAATGGCAAAGGAATTCAAAATAAAACATCAGTCAGGTGACAAATTGTACATATAAAGCTTCACAATACAGAAACCAAAAATTAAATCCGGTTTCCCAGACCCAGAATAAGCCTTGTCCTGGTTTAAAAAGCAATTTCAATAGATATTCTTTATTGAACATGCTTTTTAGCCCAGAAGTAGTCGTAATTTGGGTCCGGGAAACCGACCCTAAATGTATAGAGGTACATACAGTAATATAATGCATATGTCTGTATGTTTTATTCTACTGTATGTAAAAAAAATACATAATACTCAGCCAGACATATTTTTACACACAATTTAAGAGGTACTTCTCCAGCCATGTACAGTATATTATACTTATTGAGCGTTACTGCTTCAATGACTTTACAACAGACCAAATGGGTTTCCTATGTGCTGTTTTTTTCTTCTTCCTATTACAAACAGTTTAAAAAGTCAAATTAAAAGAAGGAGGATGGAAAATTGGAGTTAGCATTTGGCATGGAGGATTTTGGATCTCTAGGGCCACCATCCTTATGGGTCGGAGTAGGACAGGGATCCGCCATCTTACAAAACACAAACACAAACATAAGAGGCCTAACATCAAGAAGCACAGACAAAACACAGATACTGTAAACCAAAGAGACAGGTAAATTAAATTAAAGGACATGATACAGACAGAGAGACAAGAGGGTAGATATGAGCTATACGAGGGGAGACAAGTACGGTAATGGTTAAATCCTAAAAAACTGTCAAATGTCCTCTTCACCTTCAGATCCTTTAACACGGTTCTCATGTTGCTATGCACTAACTGGGTAACAGAGGGGGATCATGTGATTAATTGACACCCGTGCCTACATCTTTTCAGGATCTAGTATGAGAGGCATGTTTAAAGCCATTAAAATACTGCTTGATCAGTATTGCTTTGACAGTTGATGCTATGATACTGTCCACTATTACTGTTACTACCACTGTTGCTACAGTTACTCCTGCTCCCCATACCATAACTGCTACTGCTAGTGGAGCTAGCACTGTTATACATGCTACTAATAATACTACATCTACACTACTTAAACTACTACTACTAAAACTACTACTACAATAACAAATGCTACGGATACTTCTACAGTATTGCTACTTTCACTACCACAGTGCCACCACTGCCTCTTCAATTGCAAATAGTCCTACTATTATGACTCCAAATTTCAAACGTTACTTTAAAGTTTCTACTCCAAAATTGTTACTTTTGTGGTCTACTGATAGAATTTGACAGTAGATTGGACTTTACCTTGATTCTGTGAAGGCCTACAATAATACCATATATTAGCCAGAGAGTTTAGGCATAAGTGCATTAAGAAGGTCAATGGTTTCCATAAGATAAATTAATCCGATAGCTTTGCTACCTTTGGTTAAATTGATGTTTTAAAGGGATATGCTATAGGAAATGTTGACCTTTTCAAAGAGAGGTAAGGAGAGAGGGCAGGGAATGGCGGTGGTGAGGTGGTTTGATGGAGCATTCTGAAGGAAGCACATAGACATGGCTATCAACTGAGTTGAGGACAGGCAAATGAAAACAGCCATGCATATACTGTAAGAACCAAACAGACCGCAATAGCAAAGAGTCAGTGGAGGGAAGAACAGTGAAGACACCCGGCAAGAAAGAAAAGGAAAGCAAAAACAGACAGAAACATACACAGAATATTGCACATGGACATTGTAACTTTTTCATATTCTAGTAATACACAATAACATCATATGCATGACCATGCAAAGGATGATACCTCTATTTCTCCAAGAAGTCCACAGGCTTCTATATACAAGGTGGTCTGTACAGAGGGAAAGACACGGCTGTCTGGTGATGCCTTCACCCACATGATTGTGAGTCTTGTTGCATAGCAGGGAAATCCAGGATTTCAGACGCTGAGCAACAAGACAATCCAGTAAAATCACGACAAATCAAACATAATGAAATAAAACACACAATGAAATAAAACTGACCCAATGAAATGTAAAAGCTTCAAAAGGGCCATTCTCATGAACCCACTGCCTATATCGCACACGCAAAAACCAGACTCGCACAAACTAACATACGTGCAGTATACTAACTGACACACACACGTGCACGCAAACAGACGCGATACATTCAGTTGTATCCCCACGATCACTCATGCATGCAAGCACATTCTTCCACATTGAAACCCATGGCATTCATTTGGAGCATATGAATCTAGACTACCATAACACTGTGGGCATATCTACAACACATAACTGGTTCGCAGTTACACACAAAAGGCATTTGATGTACTATACATGGACTCATTCTAATTCTGCCGTCGTTTTGATCTTGAGGAAACTTTGACAAAGTATCAATAGTTACAGGCTTCTCTTTTTTATTGATACTGTGAACCAATCGGTTTGTAGCTTTTTTAAATACAATCATTGGTTCTAAGGATTTGGTTTTTCGCATTCAAACACGACAGAGGAGGAGGAGATTCTAGTACATCGAAAGACTTAAAGGACAGCTTGAGAAATTACAGATTAATATAATAATATCATCGTTTCAGTGTCATATACTCACTGAGGAACTAGGATATTTGATGAACCAGTTGAAAGTATGACCTATCGTACGAAGACCATGTGGAACAAGACCCCTGCCCAAAGCACACATAACCCCTGACCTTTTAATCCTTATATACACATAAAGTTGACACCGTCCCACAAACATTCCCTGTTCATTTCATAGTCCACTGGAAAGGGCCTTGTGACATAATCTGGGGCAGGACTGTGAGGAGCTTTCATCACTGTTATCAGCCCGGGCCAAGGGCCAGGCTATATTCAGTCTCAGGAGGCCAATCCATTGGCCACCCACCACCACAATGAGTTCTTTTTTTTTTACCGCTCTGATTGGATCAGGAGTGATCTGGACCAGCCAATAGGAACTTGATAATAAAGCAGATGGGCTTCCTATATGACCTACTGTTGAATTACATTGGTTTTTAACATAGAAAACATGCACTGATGGACAGACAGAAAAATATACTGGTACAGCGCTGTAGATGATCAGGTTTAAGTTTTGGAGTTATTACTAATCAGAGGCCCTAATGGCCGGAGTGTTGTATGAGTGTGTGAATGTAATAATTCACTCTGTGTGTATTGTACAGTATATTTCTGGATGTCTGTATGTGAGAATATATGTATGTATGTGTGTTCGTGAATGCGAGTGTGTATGTCAGTGTTTCTGCATATAGATGTATGTGTGTCTATACATGCATGTGTGTGTGTTGGTGTGTGTGCATAAACACAAGGATGAGGCGGACAGCATCTCTGTGTGTGTGTGTGTGTGTGCAGGCCTTAGGACAGAGTCTCCTCCCCTCCAAAGTAGGAGAAACCCTTGAACTCGTCTTGGTTGATCTGCTTAATAATGGCGTCTTCTACAGGGGTGAGGACAGGCTCCTCGCGAGTGAAGTCCTGGTCAAAGTTGTTCACGTCCCTTTTGGTTTTCTGTACAGGAGCAGGAAGGAAGGGAAGCAGGAGGGTCAGATAGTAAGGAAAAACAGGATGATGACTACCAAATTAGATCTCTGAAAACATTTATAAAGACAGTCATAGTGTTATTACTAGTGAATTAGTGTCACACGCGGATTGACTGTTTGTGTTTCCTTGATAAAGTCATTATAAAACAAGGCTGATTGACATAATAGACATGGATGGAGTAATCACATCACAGAACCTCTCTTTCATGCCCCCAGTTCTCTCATTCACGTTGTGTGATTGTTGACGTGCTCGTCGCCCCCTCTCTGTGTACATGGGAACAGGACGGACCCTTCCCATCCCACCCCTTCAGGCATTTCATACCCCCTCATACCCAGCCCATTCCGCAGCTCCATTCTGCAGCTCTCTATCTTTACACTATACCCACACAGGAATACTGATGCTTGGATACAGATGTAGGATCGTAACTTAAGCCAGTTTTCTACAGCAGGAAATGTGAATTATTGTGTGGATTATAATTAATAGACCCTTTTTGTAGGGATAAAAAAATTAAAAACATCTTAAGCGTAATTCAAGTCTGAAATTTCAAAGTGGAAATTACAAACTTCAGAAGCCTTTTAAAACCTAAAATACACTACAAGTAAATAACGTCCTGCATTGCAGGAAAGTTCTGCTGCAACAAGGTGATCAAATTAAGATCCTATATGGGGTCAATTTCACGCCATATGTATTGAATTCAAAATAAAATAAATTGTGAACATGAAAAATTAGGTTGAGAATGTTAACATTATATTTTCGAGGACGGGTGAAATAATGGATGTTGAAATAAAAAAAAAACAATTGAAAGCAAAATGTATAGAATTGTAAACAAAAATAAGACATCAATAGCAATCATACCACGGGCATGACAAAATATTTATTTTACTGCTCTAATTATGTTGGTAACCAGTTTATAATAGCAATAAGGCACCTCGGGAGATTGTGGTATATAGGCAATATACCACGGCAAGGGCTGTATCCAGGCACTCCGCTTTGCTTAAGAACAGCCCTTAGCCGTGGTATATTGGCCATATACCACACCCCCTTGTGCGTTATTGCTTAAGTATACACTTGAATAAGCATAATAGAGGATAAACACATACAAGTCTACGACTTATTTACATGTTGAAGGTTAGAGGTTAATAATGGTGAGGGAGGAACAGTAAGGGCCCTAAAATATACAGTACGGTATGTTCCCTAAGAGTTCAGACACACTCCATGGTGAAGTTTACCCTAGGTGCAGATCTAGAATCAGATTCCCCTCCCCCAATCCTAACCTTAAAATGCTAAACTGACCCTAGATCAGCGTTTACAGGCAACTTCACCCTACATGGTCTGAGCTATAAGTGCTAACTCACAATGCGAGGTTTGAAGGGTGGTTTGACCCTCTTCTGCTCCAGCAAAACCCAGTCGATCTCCTTGAAGAAGGGATGAACCTTGATGGCTTCCTCCAAGCCCTGGGTGATCACACAGCCCAGACGCTTGTTTGGACTCTTCGTCATGAACTACAGGACAGGGAAACAGGCAGATGAATGAAGGGGGAAGGGAAATAAAGGTACTTGACTTAATCCTCTTGGCCCCCTTAGGAGCATGGCGCGAGGAAGTAAATGTTAAGAAGAGAGAAATGAGGTGAAAGAGCAAGAGTGAGGGGTTCAGACGGTCAAGTGGTGCAGAGTGGTCTTAGTGATCTGCTCTGTGGTCATCGTTAAGAGACCAGTGGTCATTTGAAGAATCTAGTGGTCAGATATAACCATTAGGACCTCTGGGCCGGGTAATGTGACCAAAGTACCAGTGAGACTGGTCACAGAGTGACACGTGCCGGTCCAAGGCAAGCACGCCTGCTTTCCCACAAGGCTTTGCAAACAGGCAGGGGACGGCCAAAGTAAACGCATGACTTGTGATGGAAAAAAGATCACACAGGAACTTGGGACACACACACAAACTAACACACTCACAGGAATATCCTGCAACACTAAAACACAAATATAGAATTACACAATGTCCATACACAACAGCCAACAGGACACAAACGAAAAAGCACGTAAATCACATCCACACACAAGCACAGGACACTAACAAATATTACCCCCCCCCCCACGCACACACACACAGAAAGCCGGCCTCGTTCTTGGAAGAGGAGGACCCCTCTGAATGCTGGGGCGGCCCACCCCTGCCTCCCCGATTGTGCGATTACACAAGCCCCGAAACCACCAGAGAACACAAACACGCTGTTCTTTTCCCACATGAAGTGCAACGTCTCCCAGGCCTCTCTCCCCAGCCCACACAGCACTGCACAGCCACTCTGGCTCTCTGAACTAACTCCACCCAGCCCTGCTCATCCTTCCTCCTCACTCTGCTAATCACTGAACACCACTTTACTACCTCACCAGAGACAGGCAGAGAGAGAGAGAGAGAGAGACAGCAGGAGGAGGAAGAGGAGGAGGAGACAACAATAAGGTAAGGTGTGGGGAGGAAAGTGGGGCTGATAAAGAACAAGTGGAATAAGGAGTGGGAAAGATATGAAGAAAGAGAAGATAAAAAGGAGAGCAAAGAGGGATGTTTAGAGATACAGGCAGACTAGGACAGGGAGATATACTGTAGGTCACTGACCGCTTTCAGGATGGAGACTGCCTCCTTGCTTAGCCACACTGGGTAGAGGACATCATCGTGGAGAATGGACTCAAACAGGTCATCCTCATTGTCAGCCTCGAAGGGGGGCTGGCCCGCCATCATCTCGTACATAAGCACCCCCAGAGCCCACCAGTCCACAGAGGGGCCATATTCTAGCTCCTGTAGGATCTAAACACACAGGGGGACAGGAAACAATGTAACACCATCTCATACAAAAGCTCCTTTAGGATCTAAAAAACACAGGGGCACAGGAAACACTAACACCAGCTACACTACAGCAGGATTTATATGGTAGTAAGGGGGAACAGAATACTTGTGACACCAGCTCATTAGGGATGATATAATGAGATAATGAGTAGAACAAATGAGTACATGAGTTTGATTGATTGATTGAGTAATTTATTGATTGATTGAGTAATTTATTGATTGATTGAGAAATTTAGTGATTGATTGAGTAATTTATTGATTGATTGAGTAATTTATTGATTGATTGAGTAATTTATTGATTGATTGAGTCATTTCTTGATTGATTCAGTAATTTCTTGATTGATTGAGTAACTTAGTGATTGATTGAGTAATTTATTGATTGATTGAGTAATTTAGTGATTGATTGACTAATTTATTGATTGATTGACTAATTTATTGATTGAGTGAGTAATTTCTTGAGTGATTGAGTGAGTAATTTCTTGAGTGATTGAGTGAGTAATTTCTTGAGTGATTGAGTGAGCTTTGTTTAATGAAACTGTGAGAGAGAAGCAGTGAGAGAGTAGAGGATAAAGAGTTGAGTTAATGAAAGAGTACAGCATGTGAGAGAGTAACTTATGGAATTGATGGTTGAGTACTGTCAGACTGTCCCAGATAAGTGAGTGGGTGGTTTACTGTCAGACTGTCCCAGATGAATGGGTGGTTTACTGTCAGACTGTCCCAGATAAGTGAGTGGGTGGTTTACTGTCAGACTGTCCCAGATGAATGGGTGGTTTACTGTCAGACTGTCCCAGATAAGTGAGTGGGTGGTTTACTGTCAGACTGTCCCAGATGAATGGGTGGTTTACTGTCAGACTGTCCCAGATAAGTGAGTGGGTGGTTTACTGTCAGACTGTCCCAGATGAGTGGGTGGTTTACTGCCAGACTGTCCCAGATGAATGGGTGGTTTACTGTCAGACTGTCCCAGATAAGTGAGTGGGTGGTTTACTGTCAGACTGTCCCAGATGAATGGGTGGTTTACTGTCAGACTGTCCCAGATAAGTGAGTGGGTGGTTTACTGTCAGACTGTCCCAGATGAATGGGTGGTTTACTGCCAGACTGTCCCAGATAAGTGAGTGGGTGGTTTACTGTCAGACTGTCCCAGATGAGTGGGTGGTTTACTGCCAGACTGTCCCAGATGAATGGGTGGTTTACTGTCAGACTGTCCCAGATAAGTGAGTGGGTGGTTTACTGTCAGACTGTCCCAGATGAATGGGTGGTTTACTGTCAGACTGTCCCAGATGAATGGGTGGTTTACTGCCAGACTGTCCCAGATAAGTGAGTGGGTGGTTTACTGCCAGACTGTCCCAGATAAGTGAGTGGGTGGTTTACTGTCAGACTGTCCCAGATAAGTGAGTGGGTGGTTTACTGTCAGACTGTCCCAGATGAATGGGTGGTTTACTGCCAGACTGTCCCAGATAAGTGAGTGGGTGGTTTACTGTCAGACTGTCCCAGATGAGTGGGTGGTTTACTGCCAGACTGTCCCAGATGAATGGGTGGTTTACTGTCAGACTGTCCCAGATGAATGGGTGGTTTACTGTCAGACTGTCCCAGATAAGTGAGTGGGTGGTTTACTGTCAGACTGTCCCAGATGAATGGGTGGTTTACTGTCAGACTGTCCCAGATGAATGGGTGGTTTACTGCCAGACTGTCCCATATGAATGGGTGGTTTACTGCCAGACTGTCCCAGATAAGTGAGTGGGTGGTTTACTGCCAGACTGTCCCAGATAAGTGAGTGGGTGGTTTACTGTCAGACTGTCCCAGATAAGTGAGTGGGTGGTTTACTGCCAGACTGTCCCAGATGAATGGGTGGTTTACTGCCAGACTGTCCCAGATGAATGGGTGGTTTACTGCCAGACTGTCCCAGATGAATGGGTGGTTTACTGTCAGACTGTCCCATATGAATGGGTGGTTTACTGCCAGACTGTCCCAGATGAATGGGTGGTTTACTGCCAGACTGTCCCAGATAAGTGAGTGGGTGGTTTACTGTCAGACTGTCCCAGATGAATGGGTGGTTTACTGCCAGACTGTCCCAGATGAATGGGTGGTTTACTGCCAGACTGTCCCAGATGAATGGGTGGTTTACTGCCAGACTGTCCCAGATAAGTGAGTGGGTGGTTTACTGTCAGACTGTCCCAGATAAGTGAGTGGGTGGTTTACTGCCAGACTGTCCCAGATGAATGGGTGGTTTACTGCCAGACTGTCCCAGATGAATGGGTGGTTTACTGTCAGACTGTCCCATATGAATGGGTGGTTTACTGCCAGACTGTCCCAGATGAATGGGTGGTTTACTGTCAGACTGTCCCAGATGAATGGGTGGTTTACTGTCAGACTGTCCCAGATGAATGGGTGGTTTACTGCCAGACTGTCCCATATGAATGGGTGGTTTACTGCCAGACTGTCCCAGATGAATGGGTGGTTTACTGTCAGACTGTCCCAGATGAGTGGGTGGTTTACTGCCAGACTGTCCCAGATGAATGGGTGGTTTACTGTCAGACTGTCCCAGATGAATGGGTGGTTTACTGTCAGACTGTTGAGGGTAGAGGGTAGAGGGTGGAGGGTAGAGGGTAGTGGGTAGATGGTCGTGGGTAGAGGTTAGAGTGTAGAGTGTAGAGAATGAATGGTAGTTAGTAGAGGGTAGTGGGTAGAGGATGAAGGGTAGAGGGTGGAGGGTAGTGGGTAGAAGATGAAGGGTAGTGGGTAGTGGGTAGAAGATGAAGGGTAGTGGGTAGAGGGTAGTGGGTAGAGGATGAAGGGTAGTGGGTAGAGGGTAGTGGGTAGAAGATGAAGGGTAGTGGGTAGAGGGTAGAATATGAAGGGTAGTGGGTAGAGGGTAGTGGGTAGAGGATGAAGGGTAGAGGGTAGTGGGTAGAATATGAAGGGTAGTGGGTAGAGGGTAGTGGGTAGAGGGTAGTGGGTAGAGGATGAAGGGTAGAGGGTAGTGGGTAGAATATGAAGGGTAGTGGGTAGAGGGTAGTGGGTAGAAGATGAAGGGTAGTGGGTAGAGGGTAGTGGGTAGTGGGTAGAGGGTAGTGGGTAGAGGATGAAGGGTAGAGGGTAGTGGGTAGAATATGAAGGGTAGTGGGTAGAGGGTAGTGGGTAGAAGATGAAGGGTAGTGGGTAGAGGGTAGTGGGTAGAAGATGAAGGGTAGTGGGTAGAGGGTAGTGGGTAGAAGATGAAGGGTAGTGGGTAGAGGGTAGTGGGTAGAGGATGAAGGGTAGAGGGTAGTGGGTAGAATATGAAGGGTAGTGGGTAGAGGGTAGTGGGTAGAAGATGAAGGGTAATGGGTAGAGAATGAAGGGTAGAGGGTGGAGGGTAGTGGGTAGAAGATGAAGGGTAATGGGTAGAGAATGAAGGGTAGAGGGTGGAGGGTAGTGGGTAGAAGATGAAGTGTAGTGGGTAGAGGGTAGAGGATGAAGGGTAGTGGGTAGAGGGTAGTGGGTAGAGGATGAAGGGTAGAGGGTAGTGGGTAGTGGGTAGAGTGTAGTGGGTAGAGGATGAAGGGTAGAGGGTAGAGGGTAGTGGGTAGAGGATGAAGGGTAGAGGGTAGTGGGTAGAGGGTAGTGGGTAGAAGATGAAGGGTAGAGGGTGGAGGGTAGTGGGTAGAGGATGAAGGGTAGTGGGTAGAGGGTAGTGGGTAGAGGATGAAGGGTAGAGGGTAGTGGGTAGAAGATGAAGGGTAGTGGGTAGAAGATGAAGGGTAGAGGGTAGTGGGTAGAAGATGAAGGGTAGTGGGTAGTGGGTAGAGTGTAGTGGGTAGAGGATGAAGGGTAGTGGGTAGAAGATGAAGGGTAGAGGGTAGTGGGTAGAAGATGAAGGGTAGAGTGTAGTGGGTAGAGGATGAAGGGTAGTGGGTAGAGGGTAGTGGGTAGAAGATGAAGGGTAGTGGGTAGAGTGTAGAGGGTAGAGGATGAAGGGTAGAGGGTAGTGGGTAGTGGGTAGAAGATGAAGGGTAGAGGGTGGAGGGTAGTGGGTAGAAGATGAAGGGTAGTGGGTAGAGGGTAGTGGGTAGAGGATGAAGGGTAGAGGGTAGTGGGTAGTGGGTAGAGTGTAGTGGGTAGAGGATGAAGGGTAGAGGGTAGAGGGTAGTGGGTAGAGGATGAAGGGTAGAGGGTAGTGGGTAGAGGGTAGTGGGTAGAAGATGAAGGGTAGAGGGTGGAGGGTAGTGGGTAGAGGATGAAGGGTAGTGGGTAGAGGGTAGTGGGTAGAGGATGAAGGGTAGTGGGTAGAGGGTAGTGGGTAGAAGATGAAGGGTAGTGGGTAGAGGGTAGTGGGTAGAGGATGAAGGGTAGAGGGTAGAGGGTAGTGGGTAGAAGATGAAGGGTAGTGGGTAGAGGGTAGTGGGTAGAAGATGAAGGGTAGTGGGTAGAGGGTAGTGGGTAGAGGATGAAGGGTAGTGGGTAGAGGGTAGTGGGTAGAGGATGAAGGGTGGAGGGTAGTGGGTAGAGGATGAAGGGTAGAGGGTAGAGGGTAGTGGGTAGAGGATGAAGGGTGGAGGGTAGTGGGTAGAGGATGAAGGGTAGTGGGTAGAGGATGAAGGGTAGAGGGTAGAGGGTAGTGGGTAGAAGATGAAGGGTAGTGGGTAGAGGGTAGTGGGTAGAGGATGAAGGGTAGTGGGTAGAGGGTAGTGGGTAGAGGATGAAGGGTGGAGGGTAGTGGGTAGAGGATGAAGGGTAGAGGGTAGAGGGTAGTGGGTAGAGGATGAAGGGTAGAGGGTAGTGGGTAGTGGGTAGAGTGTAGTGGGTAGAGGATGAAGGGTAGAGGGTAGTGGGTAGTGGGTAGAGTGTAGTGGGTAGAGGATGAAGGGTAGAGGGTAGTGGGTAGTGGGTAGAGGATGAAGGGTAGAGGGTGGAGGGTAGTGGGTAGAAGATGAAGGGTAGTGGGTAGAGGGTAGTGGGTAGAGGATGAAGGGTAGAGGGTGGAGGGTAGTGGGTAGAGGATGAAGGGTAGAGGGTAGAGGGTAGTGGGTAGAGGGTAGTGGGTAGAAGATGAAGGGTAGAGGGTGGAGGGTAGTGGGTAGAGGATGAAGGGTAGAGGGTAGTGGGTAGTGGGTAGAGGGTAGTGGGTAGAAGATGAAGGGTAGAGGGTGGAGGGTAGTGGGTAGAAGATGAAGGGTAGTGGGTAGAGGGTAGAGGGTAGAGGGTAGTGGGTAGAGGATGAAGGGTAGAGGGTAGTGGGTAGAGGATGAAGGGTAGAGGGTAGAGGGTAGTGGGTAGAGTGTAGTGGGTAGAGGATGAAGGGTAGAGGGTAGTGGGTAGTGGGTAGAGGATGAAGGGTAGAGGGTGGAGGGTAGTGGGTAGAAGATGAAGGGTAGTGGGTAGAGGGTAGTGGGTAGAGGATGAAGGGTAGAGGGTAGTGGGTAGAGGATGAAGGGTAGAGGGTGGAGGGTAGAGGATGAAGGCTAGTGGGTAGAGTGTAGTGGGTAGAGGGAGGGTTGAGGTTTACCTCAGGAGCGATGTAGTCAGGGGTCCCGCAGAAAGTGGTGGTGGTGACTCCGTTGAGGATCCCCTCCTTACACATGCCAAAGTCAGCCAGCTTACAGTGGCCATGTGCGTCCAGCAGGATGTTATCCAATTTCAGATCTCTGGAGAGACAGAGACAAAATGAGGTCTGAGAGGTCAGAGTGAAGCAGTTAGAGGTCAGAGATAGAATAGTATTAATCTGTCTGAGAGACAAAAGAGACAAAAATTAATAAAAAGTCACTGTGTCATCACATTTATTGGAGATGTATATATCTGCCACGAATTAGGGGAGGGGTGGTAGGGTTAGGTGAAAATAATACATTTTTAAAAACTCTGCCACCACTGCTGAAAAAAATACTAGGGGAAACACTGCAATGCCAAATATACTCTCAGTGTTCTTACTCAGCAAAAAGACACAATGCCAAATATACTCTCAGTGTTCTAACTCAGCAAAAAGACACAATGCCAAATATACTCTCAGTGTTCTAACTCAGCAAAAAGACACAATGCCAAATATACTCTCAGTGTTCTAACTCAGCAAAAAGACACAATGCCAAATATACTCTCAGTGTTCTAACTCAGCAAAAAGACACAATGCCAAATATACTCTCAGCGTTCTTACTCAGCAAAAAGACACAATGCCAAATATACTCTGTGTTCTAACTCAGCAAAAAGACACAATGCCAAATATACTCTCAGCGTTCTTACTCAGCAAAAAGACACAATGCCAAATATACTCTCACTGTTCCTACTCAGTGAACAGACACAATGCCAAATATACTCTCAGTGTTCTTACTCAGCAAAAAGACAAAATGCCAAATATACTCTCACTGTTCCTACTCAGTGAACAGACACAATGCCAAATATAATCTCAGTGTTCTTACTTAGCAAAAAGACAAAATGCCAAATATACTCTCACTGTTCTTACTCAGTGAACAGACACAATGCCAAATATAATCTCAGTGTTCTTACTTAGCAAAAAGACAAAATGCCAAATATACTCTCACTGTTCTTACTCAGTGAACAGACACAATGCCAAATATACTCTCAGTGTTCCTACTCAGTGAACAGACACAATGCCAAATATACTCTCAGTGTTCTTACTCAGCAAAAAGACACAATGCCAAATATACTCTCAGTGTTCTTACTCAGCAAAAAGACACAATGTGTCACGCTCTGATCTAGGAGAGCTGTGTTTTCCCTGTTTAGCTTGGCCAGGGTGTGATAGGTGGGTGGGCATTCTATGTTTTGTATTCTATGTTTTGGCCGGGTATGGTTTCCAATCAGAGGCAGGTGTCTATCGTTGTCTCTGATTGGAGGCCATACTTAGGCAGCCTGTTTTTCCTTTGTTTTTTGTGGGTAGTTGTTTTCCGTTTAGTTATAAGTACCTGACGGAACTGTCTGCTGTAATTTTTTGTTTAATTTGTAAGTGTTCATTCTTCTTCATTAAACTCAAGATGAACATATTCCACGCTGCACCTTGGTCTACTCACTTTGACGCCTGTGACACAATGCCAAATACACTCAGTGTTCCTACTCAGTGAACAGACACAATGCCAAATATACTCAGTGTTCCTACTCAGTGAACAGACACAATGCCAAATATACTCTCAGTATTCTTACTCAGCAAAAAGACACAATGCCAAATATACTCTCAGTGTTCCCACTCAGTGAACAGACACAATGCCAAATATACTCTGTGTTCCTACTCAGTGAAGAAACACAATGCCAAAGGACTTTCCCAGTATGGAGGCCAAGAGCACTGTGAGGAGCTATCTGCACTATGGAGGCTACTCTTGGCTCACACGTACAGTATGCGCACACACACACACACACACACACTGTTCCACAGACACAGAGTCGTGTGTCTCTCCATCGCTCCTCTCCTTTATCTTGGGCAGTGAGCGAGAGATGGAGGGTGCTGTTGGAAATGGCAGGAGGGGAGGACCAGGAGAGAAGATAAGAGGTCTCTGATGAAAGATGCCAGGGAGAGGCATGAAACCAGTCAGGTCAGGGTTTGATGGTTGATTGCTGAAAATATGTCAACATCTTTTAACAGACGCCATTCAGCCCAAGGTGTTTTCACAAAACAGCCTCCCCGACCTGGGAGTGTGTGTGTGTGTGTGAGGCCGTTACACAACTGTTCTGTTTCAGAGAGACCTAAAAAGGACACATCAACAATCTGCATAATTCTCTAAACCCAGGTTTAGGTGGGTTCATTCATCCTTATAAAAACATTGATTAGTGCAGGTAATATTACTATAGAGCAGGGTTACAATTTTTTGTAAGGGGGCCACTTTGGGTTGATACAATCATTCATAGGGTCGTACAGATATTTAATTTGTTGTACTTTTTCTTCCAGTATTATCAATTATCAATTGAGAGCAAATTCCGAGCAATAGAGCACATGCAATTGATTTGATGTACAGCACATCACAAACATATACATACACATCAAATAGACTACATCACATGTATAAGACCCATATTAAGGGTTACCTCAGTAGTTGGATGAGTGAAAATGTCCCTTCTGCACCTTGACTGAATTCATTCTAAATGTATAGTCTGTTGTTGCTATCCTTGTGAGGCAATCAAGGTGTGCATTGGTCAGTCTGTTTCTCTGTTTTTGTTTCACAATGTTCATTGTTGAGTCCCTTCTCCTTCCCTCGCATGTTTGTGGCGCCGTCAGTGCACACAGTTGCCAGATTTGACCAGTCAATATTATTATCAGCAAAAAATGGAAAAAGGTCTTTCAGAATATCCTCTCCTTGTGTTTGTCCCTGAAGGGGCAGTAAACATAAAAGTTCCTCTCTGAACGACTCGTTTTGAGGGAAGCGGACCCAAACACATAATCGGGCAATGTCTCTTACATCAGTGCTTTCCTCAAGCGCAATACTAAAACACGGCGCCATGGACATGGCCTTGCCGATGTCTTCTATGCGTCTTGTTATGGTCGAGTCAGAGTTGCAGTCCCTTAATTTGCTTTAAAATAGCTTCCTTGTTTGTGAAATTAGCATACACTATTCCGGCTGAGGCCCCCCAAAAATGTTCTTGTTTCTCGCCGGTATCCAAGCAATCTCATATGTTGCCGCTGTCGTTTTCTCTGCAACAGTGCTAGATCTGTCCATCATTTGTTGTTGTCCTTTGAGTTGCGCTATTTTGTTGTTTCTGAGGTTGCTTTGGGTTTTGTCTGAGAGTGTTTTGTCAAAGTGGGCATGGTGCGACTGGAAATGTTGCTCTAAATTTGCTCGTTTAAAACAATCGACTGCCTTCTGCTCTGGCAAATAAGACAAAGTGAGCTAGTCCCATTATGCAGTACAAACAATACTTGTCTGTCCATTTCTCTTGGAACTTTCGGTGTGCTTCTTGAATCGACCGTATCCTTCTCTTAACCACCGGAGCCACGCTATTTTGGCCTTTCTGTTAGCTATGTTAGCTAGCTGCATTTCCCCGCTGCCATCTTCCTGATTGTCCTGGTTCTCCGGTGGTTGTTTGTTCATAGCTGTCACGTTGTTCTACAGCTCTTCCCCCTCATTTTCATTGTCAATAGATTTGCGTTTCTATTTTACAATAAATCGATCCATGGCTACCAGGTCTGCAAGATTAGCTAGTAGCAAACTGATATGTGTCGGTCGCTGTAGCTGAGCAGTTGCGTTCTATTTCGGCAAACGTTCTATTGCGGCCTTTCTGTTCAACAGCTGCGCTATACTGCTATCTATCTGCCGTCCAGGGAACAATATATATATTCAATGTAGTGATTCAGGCCTGCATTAAACACATTTAATTGAAATTGTATCATTGTTATGTATTATGAATGGAAAATAGGAAAATCACAGCGAGCCGCAAATTAAGGGCTCATGAGGTCCAATGTGCTATGTATGAATATGGCAACTCAACTATGCTGTGAAAATCGGGGTTGATGTAATAACATCTGGTATCTAGCGTACATTGCAAGAATTCAAAAATTAAAAGTAAAAGTTGTCAAAAATATAAATAGTAAAATAAAGTACAGATACCACCAAAAAATACTTAAGTACTTTACACCATATTCCTAATATTGAGTTGCACCCCCACCTTTTGCCCTCAATAGAGGCTCATTTCATTGGGGCATAGACTCTACAAGGTGTCGAAAGCGTTCCACAGGGATGCTGGCCAATGTTGAATCCAATGCTTTTCACTACCGTACCCTTGCCCATTCAAAACCTTCTGAATGGCACACACAATCCATGTATCAATTGTCTCAAGGCTTAAAAATCCTTATTTAACCTGTCCCCTCCCCTTCATCTACACTGATTGAAGTGGATTTAACAGGTGGCATCAATAAGGGATCATAGCTTTCACCTGGATTCACCTGGTCAGTCTATGTCATGGAAAGAACAGGTGTTCCTAATGTTTTGTACACTCAGTATATTATACTGTACTATATGGACTGGAATTACACACATCGTTCAAACCATGATAAAGCAGGGAGAGAACATGTGATTCTGATGCAGTACATACAGCCTACAAAGTTACAAGTATAGGCTAGTGAATTCGATTTTAATTTAGAAATATAATAGGGACTATTTGTATAATTAGTAGGCTGACGCATATACTGAATACCTTTCATAATATTTCCCCTGATGTTATTAGCCTACTTCCTATTTCTTTATTGTCGCTTCATTCATTCATTCCTTGCTTTCAACAGTTAAATTAAATATGTTTTGTTGTCCTTACTTTTATCGTTCTAATGACATCCTTGAATAATATAGGACTAGAATTAAATGCAGAAGGCTTTCTCCTCTCTTCATGAAGATTTAATGGTTATGGGTCTGAATAAATAACTGCTATAGCCTACCACCATCGTGAGCTCACCCTTCTTTCAAACTACCCGTGAGTTCTATTGGCTGCTGTATTTAACATTCAACAAACAAGAGCTTGTATCCTTCTTCGAATAGTCTACTGGTATAAGAAATGCTAAAAAAATGGTACTCCAAAAGCTAAGGAGTGGTTTTTAAGGAGAGGCCAGCGAAGCACAGGTGCGTGGGTATTGTGCAAGAGACAGAGGGTATAAATTAGAAGCTTATTATGCATAATCCATCATTAATGATCTAAATATAAGGCATAAGGCTAATACTGCAGTGAATGTATTACCTGAAAGAAGTAGCCTAGGACATCTACATACAGTTGAAGTCGGAAGTTTACATACACCTTAGCCAAATATAGTTGAAGTCGGAAGTTTACATACACTTATGTTGGGGTTATAAAACTCATTGTTCTATCACTCCACAAATTTCTTGTTAGCAAACTATAATTTTGGCAAGTCGGTTAGGACATCTACTTTGTGCATGACACAAGTAATCTTTCAAATTATTTCACTTATAATTCACTGTATCACAATTCCAGTGGGTCAGAAGTTTACATACACTAAGTTGACTGCCTTTAAACAGCTTGGAAAATTCCAGAAAATGATGTCATGGCTTTAGAAGCTTCTGATAGGCTAATTGACATCATTTGAGTCAATTGGAGGTGTACCTGTGGATGTACTTCGAGACCTACCTTCAAACTCAGTGCCTCTTTGCTTGACATCATGGGAAAATCAAAAGAAATCAGCCAAGACCTCAGAAAAAAAATTGTAGACCTCCACAAGTCTGGTTCATCCTTGGGAGCAATTTCCAAACGCCTGAAGGTACCACGTTCATCTGTACAAACAATAGTATGCAAGTATAAACACCATGGGACCACGCAGCCGTCATACCACTCAGGAAGGAGACGCGTTCTGTCTCCTAGAGAGGAACGTACTTTGGTGCGAAGGTGCAAATCAATCCCAGAAAAACAGCAAAGAACCTTGTGAAGATGCTGGAGGAAACCGGTACAAAAGTGTCTATATCCACAGTAAAACGAGTACTATATTGACATAACCTGAAAGGCCGCTCAACAAGGAAGAAGCCACTGCTCCAAAACCACCATAAAAAACCCAGACGACAGTTTGCAACTGCACATGGGGACAAAGACCATACTTTTTGGAGAAATGTCCTCTGGTCTGATGAAACAAAAATAGAACTGTTTGGCCATAATGACCATTGTTATGTTTGGAGGAAAAAGGGGGATGCTTGCAAGCCAAAGAACACCATCCCAACCGTGAAGCACGGGGGTGGCAGCATCATGTTGTGGGGGTGCTTTGCTGCAGGAGGGACTGGTGCACTTCACAAAATAGATGGCATCATGAGGCAGGAAAATTATGTGGATATATTGAAGCAACATCTCAAGACATCAGTCAGGAAGTTAAAGCTTGGTCGTAGATCGGTCTTTCAAATGGACAATGACCCCAAGCATACTTCCAAAGTTGTGGCAAAATGGCTTAAGGACAACAAAGTCAAGGTACTGAAGTGGCCATCACAAAGCCCTGACCTCAATCCTGTAGAAAATTGTGGGCAGAACTGAAAAAGCATGTGCGAGCAAGGAGGCCTACAAACCTGACTCAGTTACTCCAGCTCTGTCAGGAGGAATGGGCCAAAATTCACCCAACTTATTATGGGAAGCTTGTGGAAGGTTACCTGAAACATTTGACCCAAGTTAAACAATTTCAATGCAATGCTACCAAATATTAATTGAGTGTATGTAAACTTCTGACCCACTGGGAATGTGATGAAAGAAATAAAAGCTGAAATAAATCATTCTCTCTACTATCATTCTGATATTTCACATTCTTAAAATAAAGTGGTGATCCTAACTGACCTAAGACAGGGCATTGTTACTAGGATTAAATGTCAAGAATTGTGAAAAACGGAGTTTAAATGTATTTGGCTAAGGTGTATGTAAACTTCCGACTTCAAATGTATTTGCAGGTGTTTGTTTTGGGCTTCGTCCCCTCATGTTCATGGGTCTCCCAAGTGGCGCAGTGGTCTAAGGCACTGCATCTCAGCTAGAGGTGTCACTACAGACAACCTGGTTTGAATCCAGGCTGTATCACAACTGGCCGTGATTGGGAGTCCCATAGGGTGGCGCACAATTGGCCCAGCGTTGTCTGAGTTTGGCTGGTGTTGGCCGTCATTGTAAATCACAATACTTTCTTTACTGACTTCCTGAGTTAAATAAAGCTAAAACCTTTTTTTTATTACGTATGCTATTTTGGGAAGAGAAATTCAAAAAACTTTCTTTGCATTCCTGCGCCTGTCTCCTATCATTATACAACGTGACATGCCTAATGCCGAGTAGGCATGGGCCGTGTCCGAATACCTGTCCTTGAGTTCTAAATAGGAGACATTTTGTGTTTGCGAAAAAAGTATGTTTTATAGTATGTGAAGAAACAAAAATATGTGTACTTTATGCTTTAATGACAGATGTAATACTCATTTTGACTTTTCATCTAGTAGAATTGTCTGCACACTATTGAGGAAGAGAATCGTCTTTTGAGATCCACGTGTGTCTGACGAAGAGTCGCGCTTTACCAAAATGAACCAATGGCGGGAATCAATGCAATTGAGGCATTCTCAGTAGGATGAGCCTAGTATGCTGATATGTGTTGCTTACTGCATTCGTTTTTTTTTTAAACAGTACATTCTAAATAGTACATTATGTAGTTTAGTACACAGTATGAAGTTTAATTAAGTAGTATGGAAGCCAGATTTCAGACACAGCCATGGTCTCAAATAGACATTTTAGCACAAAGGCACTTGTAGCTTTAAGGTCAAGCTAACCTTGAAAACAATTTCCTTTTCAATTTCCTTTTCCAATTATTTCAGTTCTAAAAATGAATCTACCTGCGGCAAGGAAAATGAATACAACACAATGACCCAGCAAGTCTTAAATTAGCTATTTGATGTAGTCTGCACAATAGATGATGACAATGATCAATGATTTTATTGCACAGCAGTGTGTACCAGTGCTCTCTCCATGTGTAGCAGCAGGTGGTCAAGAGCGCTAATGGAATGATAGTTATTTGAAGAAGTTCATTGAGTATACCCTGTGACGGTTACACTTAGATAACCTGGGTGCCAATGCCAATGTTTCTGCTTTGACTGGATTTGTTGTTGTTGATATAATATAATATATAATATGCCATTTAGCAGACTCTTTTATTCAAAGCGACTAACAGTAGTGCACTCTTAGAAAAAAGGGTTATTCGGCTGTCCCCATAGGAGAACCCTTTGAATAACTAATTTTGGTTCCAGATAGAACCCTTTTGGTTTTAGATAGAACCCTTTTGGGTTCCATGCAAAGCTGTTTCCAGATGGTTCTACATGGAAGCCAAAAGAGTTCTAACTGGAACCAAAAAGGCTTCTACCTGGAACCAAAAAGGGTTCTACCTCAAACAAAAAATTGTTCTCCTATGGGGACAGTCGTAGAACCCTTAAGTCTTGCAGGTAGAAGCAGTCAGGTACCAATGCTATCATGTTGGTAGTTTGATCAAAGTTCTGGTCCTTGAATCTCTCTTTACTTCCTTGCACAGTCAGCCCATTTTGCTCTAGAGAGAAGGCCTTTTGGAGAGAAATCACAATTGCAATGTTGCAAGGCATTTCTCAAATATGAAATAGCTTGGAAATAATATTTTGAGTCTTAAACTGGCTGGTGAGGAGTTAAAATCAATGATTGCTTCAATATATTTCTAATGTCGACATTACAACGGATAACATATCATACCATGTACCAACATGGGCCACATCTCTCATGAATACAAATAAAATAAAATCTGACAAAACCCCAACAACAAACTTGCGTCAGAGTGCGCTTCCAACCAACAAACTCCAACTGAGATTATTGCTGAAAAAACTGAAAACAAACAGCTGTACGAATATTCCTTTGAAGTCAGAAGTTTACATACACCTTAGCCAAATACATACATTTATACAACAGTTTTTCACAATTTCTGACACTTAATCCTAGTAAATATTCCCTGTCTTAGGTCAGTTAGGATCACGACTTTATTTTAAGAATGTGAAATGTCAGAATAATAGTAGAGAGAATGATTTATTTCAGCTTTTATTTCTTTCATCACATTCCCAGTGGGTCAGAAGTTTACATACACTCAATTAGTATTTGGTAGCATTGTCTTTAAATTGTTTAACTTGGGTCAAACATTTCGGGTGGCCTTCCACAAGCTTCCCACAATAAGTTGGGTGAATTTTTGTCCATTCCTCCTGACAGAGCTGGTGTAACCGAGTCAGGTTTGTAGGCCTCCTTGCTCGCACACGATTTTTCAGTTCTGCCCACACACGCTTTTTCAGTTCTGCGCACAAATTTTCTATAGAATTGAGGTCAGGGCTTTGTGATGGCCACTCATATACATTGACTTAGTTGTCCTTAAGTAATTTTGCCACAACTTTGGAAGTATGCTTGGGGTCATTGTCCATTTGGAAGACCCATTTGCGACCAAGCTTTAACTTCCTGACTGATGTCTAGAGATGTTGCTTCAATATATCCACATAATTTCCCTTCCTCATGATGCCATCTATTTTGTGAAGTGCACCAGTCCCTCCTGCAGCAAAGCACCCCCACAACATGATGCTGCCACCCCCGTGCTTCATGGTTGGGATGGTGTTCTTCGGCATGCAAGCCTCCCCCTTTTTCCTCCAAACATAACGATGGTCATTATGGCCAAACCGTTCTATTTTTGTTTCATCAGACCAGAGGACATTTCTCCAAAAAGTACGATCTTTGTCCCCATGTGCAGTTGCAAACTGTAGTCTGGCTTTTTTATGGCGGTTTTGGAGCAGTGGCTTCTTCCTTGCTGAGTGGCCTTTCAGGTTATGTCGATATAGTACTCGTTTTACTGTGGATATAGATACTTTTGTACCTGTTTCCTCCAGCATCTTCACAAGGTCCTTTGCTATTGTTCTGGGATTGATTTGTCTGAGGTCTTGGCTGATTTCTTTTGATTTTTCCATGATGTCAAGCAAAGAGGCACTGAGTTTGAAGGTAGGCCTTGAAATACATCTACAGGTACACCTCCAATTGACTCAAATAAAGTCAATTAGCCTATCAGAAGCTTCTAAAGCCATGACATGATTTTCTGGATTTTTCCAAGCTGTTTAAAGGCACAGTCAACTTAGTGTATGTGAGCTTCTGACCCACTGGAATTGTGATACAGTGATTTATAAGTGAAATAATCTGTCTGTAAACAATTGTTGGAAAAATGACTTATGTCGTGCCCAAAGTAGATGTCCTAACCGACTTGCCAAAACTATAGTTTGTTAACAAAAAATGTGTGGAGTGGTTAAAAAACTAGTTTTAATGACTCCAACCTAAGTGTTTGTAAACTTCCAACTTCAACTGTACATGTGGTATATGAACAGGAACTACTGTCACCATTGTCAGAACCTTTACTCAGGATGTTGGCAGGCATAGAAATTTTATATTACGCACGCACGCACGCACGCACGCACGCACGCACGCACGCACGCACACACACACACACACACACACACACACACACACACACACACACACACACACACACACACACACACACACACACACACACACACACCAATCAGGCTCAATTGAGAGCATTTCCTGTGTTTCATGTTAATCTTGTGGAGTGATTTTTCCATTACGTACACAGCAACCCTCTCTGCTCTGACAGTTAACCTCCCTCCCTCTGCTTCAAATGAGCTCCCCATTCAACCCAAAAGACACAAACACACAGGCACATGCACACACACATATGCATGTACGTACACGTGCGCGTATGCACATGCACAAACAAACACACAGGTTAGTGTTTTTTTGTCATGAATCTTGTTCTGGAGGCAACTCTGCAGAGTGGTCACCAGCTGACACAGCCACAAAGCAGTTCATCCTAAACCTAACCTTCACCACACTGCTAACCCTAACCTTAAATTATGACCAAAGAGCACATTTTTGTTTTCATACATTTTTACAATGTAGCTAAATTTGAATTTGCAGGGGGAAATCTAAGGGGAAATTGCTCAGTTCTGCCTCCAGGACTCCAACAATAAATGTCAACCTACGCGTGCACACACACGCACACACACATTATTCACTAGGACCCATGGGCCAGCCCATGATCAATAGTGAGTAAGTACATTTCCTAGAAGTTCTAAAAAGAGACATAATGAGAATAGCTTTGAACAGGAGACACAACCCCTCCTGTGCAGACACTGGTTCAAATACTTAGAAGAACAAACTGCCCTTAATATTTATTTCTATCTGGAAATATTGTTGTCTGTCCACGCAAAAGTACACCACGCTAAACTACAGCTGAACCATATTAACTAAGTCCTTTTAAGTACACAACTACAGCTGAACCATATTAACTAAGTAGTTTTAAGTACACAACTACAGCTGAACCATATTAACTAAGTCGTTTTCAGTACACAACTACAGCTGAACCATATTAACTAAGTTGTTTTCAGTACATGCCCGATTCCAATGAGAGTTATCCGAGACCTAAGAATTAAAATGTCATGATATTCTTTCTCCAGATTACTACACCTAAATTCCCGGGCTAACACACAGATCCCAAAGGTGTCCATATAGAGAACATGGGCTATTTTCCTTCAGATAATTATTGAAGTTGGTGCAAAAAGAACCATACTTTTTGTGAGAAAATCACCTATTGACATAGCAATACATGTTGCATGTTCAAGTTCAACATGCATAAAGATGGAAATAGGGTGGGTGAATGAGGGAGAGAAAGGGAGAGAATAAGGGAGAGCAAGGGAGAGAAAGAGGGAGAGAAAGAGGGAGAGAAAGCTGGTATACATGAGGACAATCCGTGGAGGTGTCTGAATAAAGGTCAAAGGGAAGTCATGGAGAACAGGCATTACGTGGGACAGTCTTCAATGGTATGGTATCTGGGGTAGCTATACATGGCTGTTTATTTTGATTGTACTGTATGCATGTCACACGCACACGTAGGTGGTATGTTTGTATGTCTGCATAGTGTGTTTATTGCCAGGTTCATTCATTTATAGGTTTATGAGTGTGGATGTGAACTGAGCATGTACAGTACACAATATGTGGTTGTATACATGGCTTGGTGGTGCATGTGAGTATGATTGCGTGTGTATTGTGCTGTGCTCTGTTGTGAATGCGCCCATAGGGGCTCCAGTCTCACGTAAGCTTGTGCAGAGCGAGGAGGACGGACAGAAAGCCTGGTGATAGACTCCTCCCCTCTCCCCTCCACGTCTATAGTGGCATACAGGCTTCTACCAGCCGACTGCATGCCAGTCCAGACTCGTCCCACATCACTAACAGATCAAACTGCTACTGTCTCAAATGAAACTTGTTTTCTTTTCTCTCTCTCAGAAGTGGGGGTTGAGGGGGAGTCATGTACCTACTTCCCAGAGTATTCCCAAAAGGGTTGTTTGTATTCTTGGTTGGTGTGCTCAACAGGTCACAGAGAGGTAAGGCTGAGTCAACTCAGGTTAAGTATGTGGCGTTACGTTAAATGTTGTAGACCTCCCACGCAAAGGTGCGTGCATCACATTCGTCAATCCTGGCTTTCCCTGATTTCAATGATTTGCCAAGTCCGAACAAAGCGAAATCCACTGACAGAATACGACAGAATAGCCTTGAGTAGAAATCATAAAGACATCTTCATCATCATCCTACGCTCAATAACTACTCTCTAGAAGACAAAGCTGACACTTGCAGAGCTCTACCGTGAATGTGCTCGAATATCAAATGGATTTCGTTAAAGGTAGACTCAGCGTTATGACGTTGCAACAAGCAGCACCGTAGATATTGCGATGAGCCCGATGCAAGACTTTGCTCTCACACAGTCACACAGGGTATCTGTGCATGTGCGCGGGTTCGCTTCACGCTTCTACAATGTGGTAGCTACGGCACCAAAACAGCGAAGTTTAGCCTTGCGCGTCAATACTTTTAGTTGATGCGGAAATTTACCCACTACTGCTGTTTATTACTTTGTACATCGCTGAGTGTACCTGTAAAGCTAAAACTTGCTCCCTGACATTATTAATAAACACTGAAATAAATAGTCATTCAGACAATAAGTGGAATCAAAAAGGCACCAAGGAGGCTGGCTATACTCTGCGCTGCTAAAATCACGTAGCCAGAACCCTTTGATTAGGAACAGGGACAATGAGTCCAGACTATAGTCTCACCAACTTTCCTGTCTTGAACACAAGCTCACTGCACAGCCCAGAGAGAGAGAGAGAGAGTAAGTGACAGAGAGACAGAGAGAGAGCCAGAGAGAGAGAGAGAGAGGGTAAAAGAGAGAGAGAGAGAGCAAAAGAAAGAGAGAGGGGGAGTGAGGGGGAGAAAGGGAGAAAGAGAAAGAGCACCTTCAACCTACAGTAAATACTGTAACCAGACTATTATTCCATTCCATTAACTATTATTCTTTTGATTTTACACAATACACAATTGGCCTGCTAACTACCTACACATATTGACAGATGGAATTTCATGACTTTTCCATGACTTTTATACAAATTTCCATTACCAATAATTGGCAGCGTCTATGTATGTACACTCAGGGGGCCAGTTTGTTAGGTACATCTAGTACCGGGTCGGATCCCCTTTGCCTCCAGAACAGCCTGAATTCTTCAGGGAATGGAAATGTTGCTCAATTGGTATCAAGCAACCGTGTGCCAGGAAAATATTCCCCACACCATTATACCACCAGCACCATTGTCACCAGGCAGGATGGGGCCATGGACTCATGCTGCTTACACCAAATCCTGACTTTACCATCAACATGACGCAACAGGAACCAGGATTTGTCGGACCAGGCAATGTTTTTACACTCCTCAATTGTCCAGTGTTGGTGACGGCCTGCCCACTGGAGCCGCTTCTTCTTGTTTTTATCTGACAGGAGTGGAACCCGGTGTGGTCGTCTGCTGCAATAATAGCCCATCCGCTACAAGGAAGCATGAGTTGTGTGTTCCGAAATGCCGTTCTGCACACCACTGTTGTACTATGCCATTATTTGCCTGTTTGTGGCCCGCCTGTTAGCTTGCATGATTCGTACCATTCTCCTTCGACCTCTCATCAACAAGCTGTTTTCGCCCACAGGACTTCGCACCATTCTCGGTAAACCCTAGACACTGTCGTGCGTGAAAAGCCCAGGAGGACATCCGTTTCTGAGATACTGGAACCGGCACGCCTGGCACCGACGATCATACCATTCTCAAAGTCACTTAGGTCACTCGTTTCACCCATTCTAACATTTAATCAAACAGTAACTGAATGCTTCAATACATGTCTGCCTGCTTTATATAGCTAGCCATGGCCACGTGACTCACTGCTAGGAGCGAAACATTTTAATTCAAGTGTCAGCCAGACAGCCACTCACAAAGTAAACTACCGATCACTGTCCATTTGTACTGAAAGTGCAACATGTCTATGTGGCTGCATGACTATCAAATCGATGATATGCTTTCTATGGTGCAATGGCTCAGCTTTGCTTTAGCTAATGGATAAATGTTTATTGGTAGGTCTATTTGGTCGTCATTGTCTCAGGTTAAGCCTAACATTCCACAAAGCTATACAAGGTGTCGCAATGCTGCCATTTTTAGACTGCTGGCTAGTGGTGATAATGCAATTACTTTTTCAGTAATTCATGTTGGAAATTTAAACACTGCAGATTGTCAAATACATTTTCCATACAACAGAATACTAATCAGCTACCAATAGATTTTTTAGAATATACAGCTGTCCTGTATAGGCTACCTGAACGTGCAAGACTTGAGCCATCCTTGCGCTCTCTCCCAGCTTGGATAGAAAGTTGTTGTGTGCAAAAACAGTCTATTAATGCCAAATAATACAGTCAGTCCACCCTCAAAACACTAGCTTACTAGTGATTGTTTCATTATGCAGTGTACTATCTATAGCTATATACTGTATTTAGCTGCTATTTACACTACCGGTCCAAAGTTTTAGAACACCTACTAATTGAAGGGTTTTTCTTAATTTTTACTATTTTGTAGAATAATAGTGAAGACATCAAAACTATGAAATAACACATATGGAATCATGAAGTAACCAAAAAAGGGTTAAACAAATGAAATATATTTTATATTTGATATTCTTCAAATAGCAATCCTTTGCCTTGAAGGACACATTTGCTAAGCACTTGTTGGCTGCTTTTCCTTCACTCTGCGGTCCGACTCATCCCAAACCATCTCAATTGGGTTGAGGTCGGGTGATTGTGGAGGCCAGGTCATCTGATGCAGCACTCCATCACTCTCCTTCTTGGTAAAATAGCCCTTACACAGCCTTGAGGTGTGTTGGGTCATTGTCCTGTTGAAAAACAAATGATAGTTCCACTGAACCCAAACCAGATGGAATGGCGTATCCCTGCAGAATGCTGTGGTAGCCATGCTGGTTAAGTGTGCCTTGAATTCTAAATAAATCATGGACAGGGTCATCAGCAAAGCACCCCTACACCATAACACCTCCTCCTCCATGCTTCACGGTGGGAAATACAAATACAGGAGATAATCCGTTCACCTACTCTGCGTCTCACACGGTGGTTTGAATCAAAAATCTCCAATTTGGACTCCAGACCAAAGGACACATTTCCATTGCTCGTGTTTCTTGGGCCAAGCAAGTCTCTTATTCTTATTGGTGTCCTTTAGTAGTGGTTTCTTTGCAGCAATTCGACCAAGAAGGCCTGATTCACGCAGTCTCCTCCACAGTGTCTGTTACTTGAACTCTGTGAAGCATGTATTTGGGCTGCAATTTCTGAGGCTGGTAACTCTAATAAACGTATCCTCTGCAGCAGAGGTAACTCTGGGTCTTCCATTCCTGTGGCGGTTGTCATGAGAGCCAGTTTCATCATAGCGCTTGATGGTTTTTGCGACTGCACTCAACGTTCTTGAAATGTTCCGTATTGACTGACCTTCATGTCTTAAAGTAATGATGGACTGTCATTTCTCTTTGCTTATTTGAGCTGCTCTTGCCATAATATGGACTTGGTCTTTTACCAAATAGGGCTATCTTATGTATACCGCCCTACCTTGTCACAACACTACTGATTGTCTCAAATGCATTGAGAAGGAAAGAAATGCCAGAAATTTACTTTAAAGAAAGCACACCTGTTAATTGAAATGCATTCCAGGTGACTACCTCATGAAGCTGGTTGAGAGAATGCCAAGAGTGTGCAAAGCTGTCATCAAGGCAAAGGGTGGCTATTTGAAGAATTCCAAATCTAAAATACATTTTGATTTGTTTAACACTTTTTTGGTTACTACATAATTCCATACGTTTATTTCATCCATATGTGTTATACAATGTGGAAAATAGTAAAAATAAAGAAAAAGCCTTGAATGAGTAGGTGTTCTAAAACTTTTGACCGGTAGTGTAGGTCCTATTTATAAACTAAAAATTACACATCAAATAGACTTACAACGAGGAAAAATGTAGTCGGCTTGAGGATAAATTCAGCCACTATTTATTGTTGAACTCAGCAAGTTTTGTCTTGCTGATAGCCTACACAAATGGGCTGTAATATTCAAGGTAAATTAAATTAAGCCTAAATCAAATTAAATCCAACTTGAGAGGGTCCCCTGGTCTCTTGAAGTCCTCCTTTTTTGTGTGCAAATGTTTTCACCACGGCCTGTAGGTCCAGGTTGCGGGCCCGACAGTTTTCTATAGTGAGTGTTGCCAACCCAGACAGTCTGTCCTAAGACATTGTGCATTATATGTCCACTGCGCTGCACACAATTGAAACTTAGTCTTGAATGATGAATGCCAAGGTCTACCAGAGATAAGGGGCAGTTAATACTGAAACCACACAACTCAAACGCCGGTTCACCAATATGAACCAAAATCAAAAACCGCTTTATTTGCTCAAGCTCTCCAGAACTGTTGTCTGCTAAATATGATAAGCTGTTTGCATCTGCAAATGTATTAGCTGTCCAGTATCCAGACGACCTGACTTCAGAGCTTCCTATAGGGAATTAAGGAGAATGATAGGCTCAATTAAAGATGCAGAACTGCTGTATTTGAAGCACTCCTCCCTTCTGCCCAGTTCCCTGATGTTGCTAAGGTAACCAAGCTGTTTTTAGCATCCCTGTAACTGTCTCTTCTGCGAAGAGATGGTTCCTAAACTAAAACTCATCAAGAACTACCTAAGATGCATTAGGTTCTTGGTCTGATATGCACTTTTGAACATCTGAGTAACATCCACTCATTGCACTGGCACGTCGTAGTCTTGACCACGGCATTTGTTCGCCGATATTCCCCTTATACAACCAGTTAAAAGTTTTATTTTTCAAGACTTGGGGCACTTTTTCAGGCACATTCCTGAAGCCCAAGAAACAAACACTTCGCTTCCTACTACATATGGAAATTAAAAAGGTTCATGAATGAATGACTTTTTGGAGGGTTACTGTCAAGATTATTTATTACATAAAAAATGTTTGGACATCGATGACTGGCGCATGGGCCCCCAGAGCTTGTGGGCCCCCCCCACCTGGTGGGGGCTGCGGGGGTGTCCAGTATGCCAGTGCATGGGGTCAACCCTCAGTCTGGAGAGCTACTATGTGTGCAGACTTTTCATCAAGCCCTGCTCAAACACATCAGAGACAGCTTATCAAGGTCCGGTTAAGCAGCTCATTTCTAAAATGTGGTTTGTTAGACGGGGACTGGAATAAAAGCCTGCACCCACATTAGCTCTCCTGGAAAATGATTGACCAGCCTTGATGTATAACATTGCAACATTACAACCAAATACGTTTCATGCCTTTTGAAATAATTAGCTCATTCAATACATCACAGATCAAATGGCTATGGATATCTTTTCATTCAGCTGAAGCAAGCCCAAAAATGTTCTTCAGGAATGTACCTTTTTCGAGTTTAGTCATATTTATCATAGCTACCTTAGACGTGTTTATTTTGCAGGCAGACTAACATCTATTGAGTTGCAATGTCCCATACATTGGATGCCCAAATCAACTGGAAGTATCTACAAAACACGTTTTGAAGCCACATAATCCAAAAGAAAGGCTACATAAAATATTTTTTCCTAAAATTACTGTTCGCAATTCACAAATTATTATTTTGATTCACATGATTCGATTCACCATAATTGACCTGAATCCCAACTAATACAATGGCGAAGTTAATTGTTCATTTTGTCAAAAAGAATCGTCTAAATGAATAATATGAATCGTTCAAGAAAGTTAATCAACTTTGTATGGCCTTATTTGCTAGTGTCAGTGGAAAGCTTTTCTGGAAATGACTAGCGGACTAAACTCGACTTGAGTTGAGTCCGCTAGGACATGACATGACAAAAACACGAATACATGCTAATAATAGCGAAACAGTTATCTAGAGTACAAGGTATGTTTTGAATTGGCTACCTAGTTATTAGTCTGTTCTGTATCATATTTTAAAGGCTTACCTGCCTCTCTCTCCTTGAGCAATGGCCCACTCGTCTCGCACACATGCAGGTGATGTGTGCAAACACAGACGCTCAAAAGTGTCATTCCAATCCTGGCTGATATGTTGATTTTTATTTAATTGATCAAATATATATTTTAAACTGTTTCTAAAGAAATTACATTAACAGAAATTATGACTTTAGGATTTTATAACTTTCCAAAACGTTTCTGCCCGTTGGTGACAAAATAACACTAATCTACCCATTAACCAAAGTAGCTTTGGGAGTACAGCCAATACTAAATAATACCTGCATTGCACATTCAGTGTAAGGAGACCGATTCATAGCATTGTTTGTCAGTTGGCCTAATGTTATGCAGGTGGCTCACTCTAAGAGGATACTAAGTCATGACCCCTGGAGTTACAGACTAAACAGAAGATGGTAGATTTCCCTCTGAGTGCTTATTGTCTGAATCAGAGAGGGCCAGTATACTGACAAATACCTAGTGAGTGGGCGAGTGAGTGAGTGACTGAGTGAGTGAGTGACTGAGTGAGTTAGTGAGTGAGTGAGTGAGTGACTGAGTGAGTAGGTGGGTGGGTGAGTGAGTGAGTGAGTGAGTGAGTAAGAGAGTGAGTGGGAAGGTGACTTTATTTTCCTCTGCATTCCATTGGAGCCTGGCTGTTTCCTTTAGCTCTCGGAATGACTAAGTCCAGGAAGAGAGGCATTGACGAAGCCTTAATTCAATACAACATTAAGCTTTAAATGGGACTTTTCCTGTTAGGAGGTCATGGTGGTGGAGGTGAAAACAGACAGGGTGGGTTTCAAACTCCCAACTCCCAACCACGGGTGGTTGAAGGGTCCTCAGGTGAAGATGGGCACCAAGAACACTGGGCACAGAAACTTCTAGAAAGCCCATGTACTGTAGGTGGTGAGTGATTAGAGCTGGGTCTACTCAAAGTGTTAGACTGATAGCTGCCAGAAGAGAACTACTGTCAACAGGGGCAACATAGTTGATGGCTGCCAGAAGAGAACTACTGTCAACAGGGGCAACATAGTTGATGGCTGCCAGAAGAGAACGACTGTCAACAGGGGCAACATAGTTGATGGCTGCCAGAAGAGAACTACTGTCCACAGGGGCAACATAGTTGTGCAGCCCAGAGGGAGTCTGGGTTTGTGTGTGGTAAACGACAGTGAGATGAGAGGATAAACAGAGCGCCAGAAACAGGATAAATCAGCACTGGCAGTAAACAACCTGGTATAAACACAGGCTCCATGGCCCCGAACAACACACAACACAACATAAACCCGTTAGAACTTTGACCCAGTTCAGTTGAAAGTTCAGTTTGCTTTGGACTCCCTAAGACCTGTATCAAGCATCTCAGAGAAGTGTTGGTTTATGATCAGTTTTACATTTAAGATCCCAATGAATAAGATTGCAAGGACGAAGGGATCTGATGTTAGATCAGTATTCCGACTCTGAGATGATTGATACATAAGGCCCCTGATCCCAAGTCAGATTCTCTTCACTCAAAGTTAGCGTGAGACCGAAATTTGGACTGTACATTATTATTATTATTTGGGGGGAAAGGTGGGAATACATGTGGATTGAACCTACTGTCTTGTTACAATGATGTTATGATTTGTCATGGAGATGCATTCTGATAGTCTGTCTGTGTTGTTATTGGTTGACAATGATGCTGTGACTGTCACCGGTAGAAAATAGTTACTTCTGGGAAGGATGTTGATTGACAGAGGAGAGAGTGAGGTAGTGTTGGCCCAGTCTAACCACAGATGTTCTTCTCCCCCCCACAGTCCTTGGGTTAGGGACATACTGGACTACTGTACCTGGATATCAGCCCATTACAGAATAGTCATCATTGAACAGTTACTGTAATAGTGAAGCAATTGAGTTCAAGTTGAGTTCAACTGGGTTGAATATAATTTGATATAATATAATTTGGATAGCATTGGAATTGGAATGTTGAAATAACAGGATAGCGTTATGGTATACAGTAGGTCTATCATTATAAGCCTGGCCCCAGATCAGTCTGTCATGTTTAGCAAAACAATTACAATAAAGGGAGCAAAAAAATCACAAACTGATCTGTAACCAGACGAGGGTAGCAACATGTGTATTTTTATTTTATTTAACCTTTATTTAACTAGGCAAGTCAGTTAAGAACAAATTCTTATTTACAATGACGGCCTACCGGGGAACAGTGGGTTAACTGCAAAATTCCAGTAACTTTCTGAAAATCCCCAGGGGTTTTCCAGAATTTCCAGGATTCCAGGATGTTAACAGAATGTTGCAACCCTTAACCAGGCTAGTATGACATGGTGAAGTTTAGAGCCTTAGAGTCGGGTTAAGTCTTTCTGTATACAATGTTATTAGGTGCTACCACTAACAGGCTAGTGTGTGTGTGTGTGTGTGTGTGTGTGTGTGTGTGTGTGTGTGCGTGTGCGTGTGCGTGTGTGTATAGGGGGGTGTGTGTGTATATGTGTTTGTGTGTGTGTATATGTGTGTGTGAGCACGCATGTGTACGTGCCTGTGTGTATTTGTGTGTGTGTTACCTGTAGATTACTCCATGTTGGTGAAGGAACATGAGGGCAGACGTGACCTCGGCGGCGTAGAAGCGAGAGCGCGCCTCGTCAAACTTCCTGGAACGCTGGATCTGGAACATAAGGTCTCCTCCGTTCACGTACTCCATCACAAAGAACAGACGGTCCTGGAGATGGAGGGAGAGAAGGAGGAGGAGAGACAGAGAGAAAGACAGTAAGACAAGAAGAAGGGTTATATCTTTTTCACCCATGATTAAAACAATCACTTTAAAGACCAGAGAAAAGTTTTACTATGTGTCTCAAAGAATAAAGAGTTAATGATCAGATTGCATTGTGGAAGTAGACTGTTACAGTTATCATGTAGCTAGTCAATTCAGCTCAATAAAGATTGAACTGTAGTTTGACAGTGTGACCCTCTGAGTAGAACCAGTATTGCTGATTTGCATTAGAGCATATTAAACCAGCCTTAACCCTGCATTAACCCCTCCACACTTCCACCTTCACAAATAACTGTGGTCCTTATGGTCAGCAATCAATACCTGCCCCTAAGGCTAAGCCCCCCAGCCATCCCCACCCCACCCACAGCCCCTATTCTCCAGGCACAGAGAGCTGTCTCTCTGGGAACAACGGTCCCCTTCCTGAATTCCAGCTCCCCATATAGGAAATCAGATTGAGGCGGGCGGGGGGTGGGTATATAAAAAGCCCTCTATATAAGAAAGGAGTGGCCCCATCCGAACCATTGTTTAACGCCACAGGGGTCACAAAGCTATAAGACCAATGACACATATTCCATCATTCCTATTACAATGGTGCTTAACCCAGCAATCGAGAAAAATACCTTCATTAGATACTCGTCTTCCACAACTGGGAATTTACAGATTGTCCTTGGTCGTATTAAGGCATAAGGAGGATTTCTCCAAATTTTGACACCCCACCTACAGACCTCTATTACCGACACCACACCTCGGGGCTCCCGAGTGGCGCAGCAGTCTAAGGCACTGCATCTCAGTGCAAGAGGCGTCACTACAGTCCCTGGTTTGATTCCAGGCTGTATCACATCCGGCCGTGATTGGGAGTCCCATAGGGTGGCGCACATTTTGCCCAGCATCGTCCGGGTTTGGCCGGGGTAGGCCGTCATTGTAAATAAGAATTTGTTCTTAACTGACTTGCCTAGTTAAATAAAAGTTTAAAAATATATATGTATTGTCACACCCTGATCTGTTTTACCTGTCTTTGTGATTCTCTCCACCTCCAAGTGTTTTCCCAGTCTCTCTCTTTCTCGCACTCCTTGTTTTGACCCTTGCCTGTCCTGACTCTGAGCCCGCCTGCCTGACCACTCTGCATGCCCCTGACCCTGAGCCTCCTGCTGACCTGTACCTTTGCCCCACCTCTGGATTACTGACCTCTGCCTACCCTGACCCTGAGCCTGCCTGCCGTCCGGTAACGTTGCCCCACCTCTGGTTTACTGACCCCTACCTGCCTTGACCTGTCTGTTTCCTGCCCCCGTTGGATAATTAAACCATTGTTAGTTTGACGTTGTCTGTATCTGGGTCTTACCTTCATACCTGATATATCAAATCAAATCAAAGTTTATTTTTCACGTGCGCCGAATACAACAGGTGTAGACCTTACAGTGAAATGCTTACTTACAGGCTCTAACCAATAGTGCAAAAAAGGTATTAGGTGAATATGTAAGTAAAGAAATAAAAACAACAGTAAAAAGACAGTGAAAAACAATAGCGAGGCTATATACAGTAGCGAGGCTATAAAAGTAGCGAGGCTACATACAGACACCGGTTAGTCAGGCTGATTGAGGTAGTATGTACATGTAGATATGGTTAAAGTGACTATGCATATATGATGAACAGAGAGTAGCAGTGGCGTAAAAGAGGGGTTGGTGGGTGGTGGGTGGCGGGTGGCGGGACACAATGCAGATAGCCCGGTTAGCCAATGTGCAGGAGCACTGGTTGGTCGGGCCAATTGAGGAAGTATGTACATATGTACATGAATGTATAGTTAAAGTGACTATGCATATATGATAAACAGAGAGTAGCAGCAGTGTAAAAGAGGGGTTGGGGGGGGTGTATATATATATATATATATATTAAATCTACAGTATTACCGACACCCCACCTACAGTACTGTATTACTGACACCCCACCTACAGTACTGTATTACCGACACCCCACCTACAGTACTGTATTACTGACACCCCACCTACAGTACTGTATTACCGACACCCCACCTACAGTACTGTATTACTGACACCCCACCTACAGTACTGTATTACCGACACCCCACCTACAGTACTGTATTACCGACACCCCACATACAGTACTGTATTACCGACACCCCACCTACAGTAGTGTATTACCGACACCCCACCTACATTACTGTATTACTGACACCCCACATACATTACTGTATTACCGACACCCCACCTACAGTACTGTATTACCGACACCCCACCTACAGTACTGTATTACCGACACCCCACATACAGTACTGTATTACCGACACCCCACCTACAGTACTGTATTACCGACACCCCACATACAGTACTGTATTACCGACACCCCACCTACAGTACTGTATTACCGACACCCCACCTACAGTACTGTATAGCTGACACCCCACCTACAGTACTGTATTACTGACACCCCACCTACAGTACTGTATTACCGACACCCCACCTACAGTACTGTATTACTGACACCCCACCTACAGTACTGTATCACTGACACCCCACCTACAGTACTGTATTACTGACACCCCACCTACAGTACTGAATTACTGACACCCCACATACAGTACTGTATTACTGACACCCCACATACAGTACTGTATTACTGACACCCCACCTACAGTACTGTATTACTGACACCCCACCTACAGTACTGTATTACTGACACCCCACCTACAGTACTGTATTACTGACACCCCACCTACAGTACTGTATTACTGCACTCTGTGTAGGAGCAGGTGTAGTACCGACACCCCACCTACAGTACTATATTACTGCACTCTGTGTAGGAGCAGGTGTAGTACTGACACCCCACATACAGTACTGTATTACTGCACTCTGTGTAGGAGCAGGTGTAGTACTGACACCCCACCTACAGTACTGTATTACTGCACTCTGTGTAGGAGCAGGTGTAGTACTGACACCCCACATACAGTACTGTATTACTGCACTCTGTGTAGGAGCAGGTGTAGTACTGACACCCCACATACAGTACTGTATTACTGCACTCTGTGTAGGAGCAGGTGTAGTACTGACACCCCACATACAGTACTGTATTACTGCACTCTGTGTAGGAGCAGGTGTAGTACTGACACCCCACATACAGTACTGTATTACTGCACTCTGTGTAGGAGCAGGTGTAGTACTTGCAGATTGAGGAGTCTCAATCTGGTTATTTATTGAAGGTCATTAAAGGGAATATAATATGTAGTCAATTCCCCAGGAGCATGGATTCTAGTACAGGATATGATGAGCTGGATCTCAAACTTCATCAGCAGTTGTCACACAGTGTTTGAGAGACACTCGCCCAAAACCCTACCCTCTGACACTGCTAGGGGACTGGTAGGCTACCCTCTGACACTGCTAGGGGACTGGTAGGCTACCCTCTGACACTGCTAGGGGAATGGTAGGATGCCCTCTCACACTGATAGGGGACTGGTAGGCTACCCTCTGACACTGCTAGGGGACTGGTAGGCTACCCTCTGACACTGCTAGGGGACTGGTAGACTACCCTCTGACACTGCTAGGGGACTGGTAGGCTACCCTCTGACACTGCTAGGGGACTGGTAGGCTACCCTCTGACACTGCTAGGGGACTGGTAGGCTACCCTCTGACACTGCTAGGGGAATGGTAGGATGCCCTCTCACACTGATAGGGGACTGGTAGGCTACCCTCTGACACTGCTAGGGGAATGGTAGGCTACCCTCTGACACTGCTAGGGGAATGGTAGGCTACCCTCTGACACTGCTAGGGGAATGGTAGGATGCCCTCTCACACTGCTAGGGGAATGGTAGGATACCCTCTGACACTGCTAGGGGAATGGTAGGATGCCCTCGCACACTGCTAGGGGAATGGTAGGATACCCTCTCACACTGCTAGGGGAATGGTAGGTTACCCTCTCACACTGCTAGGGGAATGGTAGGATACCCTCTCACATTGCTAGGGGAATGGTAGGATACCCTCGCACACTGCTAGGGGAATGGTAGGTTACCCTCTCACACTGCTAGGGGAATGGTAGGATACCCTCGCACACTGCTAGGGGAATGGTAGGATACCCTCTCACACTGCTAGGGGAATGGTAGGATACCCTCTCACACTGCTAGGGGAATGGTAGGATACCCTCGCACACTGCTAGGGGAATGGTAGGATACCCTCGCACACTGCTAGGGGAATGGTAGACTGCCCTCACTTGGTTGTTAATGCTACATTCAGTAGGAGATGAGAAGGCAAAATGTGGTAAAGCATTGTTAGAGTGTAAACTGCTTATGGGTGCTGCACTATAGCTGTCCTCTGCCACATCATCTCCAACCTAATGTATGTATGTCTGTGTACATCGGAGTGTTGGATAGAGCAGAAGACACATTTCTGTGTCCTATTCTCCTTCTAGTAAATGCTGTGCTGCAAACTTATGTTCTGTCCAGTAAATGAGTGTTCTGTTTTTTTTCAGGACATTGAACAATTTAGCAATTTAGTTGACTCGTGGTGCTTTCAGTATTTTATCCAAGCTATAAAACTCTGAACAGTTATTGGAACAATTTTTCTCGGCTGAAGCCTTACATTTCCAGCAGTCCACCTTAGCGTTTTTTTCTCATTCTGAAAGCTAATTTAAACAGGATGCTGAAATAGTTTGTTTAAATGTGTCCGAGTCAGAGCAAGTCCCACCCAATCAAATGTGAATAAACATTTCCTTCTTCTAATTAAAAAAGGTACAGATACTGGCTTCCCAGCGCCGACACAGAGAAAAGCCCCGATGGCCAGATAACCGCCAAGACCCAAAACAATCTGTGTGTGTGTGTGTGTGTGTGTGTGTGTGCGCGAGTGTGTGTGCGAGTGTGCGTGTGTGCGCGTGTGTGCGTGCGTGTGTGCGTGTGTGTGTGTGTGTGTGCGTGTGTGCGCGTGTGTGCGTGCGTGTGTGCGTGTGTGTGTGTGTGTGTGTGTGTGTGTGTGTGTGTGTGTGTGTGTGCGAGTGTGTGTGCGAGTGTGCGTGTGTGCGCGTGTGTGTGTGTGTGTGTGTGCAAGTGTGTGTGCGAGTGTGCGTGCGCGTGTGTGTGTGTGTGTGTGTGTGTGTGTGTGTGTGGGAGGGGGGGGTGTATTGAACAACCCAATCATGATTTCCTTCAGCTCTTTTCAAAGGATATGTTCCATAACATTTACAAAGGGAAGGTACATGCTGAGGTGGGTCTGGTCATTAATGGTTTCGTTTCATTCCATGTTCTGACAAGCAGTTTCTCAAGACATGAACATTGATATAACCCATCAGTATAGTACAGCAAAAAAGTCAGATTGAACTTTCATTTCCTTGAGAATTGGTGTTAAAAAACATTTCACCACAGTTTAAGTAATT
Source organism: Salmo trutta (assembly GCF_901001165.1). NCBI lineage: Eukaryota > Metazoa > Chordata > Actinopteri > Salmoniformes > Salmonidae > Salmo > Salmo trutta. Next base: position 28,811,906 of record NC_042966.1, on the reverse strand, counting down.
ACTGTAGGAGATTACCACACAGTTCTTTCCCGTTAAAAACTAGGCAGCTTTGTGATGCTGATAGCAGCAGGAAATCATTATAATTTCGGTACAGAGCGTATTGTGTGTGGCCCTGGACACAGCTCAAGAATGTTTATCCTTAAGCCCAGAACAGCAGGCTGACCCTGCTCAGTGAGACACACTCACTGGTCAGAGGAATACACACACACACACATGCGCACACACACATGCGCACACACACATGCGCACACACACCTTCATTAATTGTAATACATGACTTATGAGAGACACAAACTGATGTAATTAAAGTCTGTAACATAGTCACCCATACACATCCACATGAGGACAGACGCACATACTGTACACACACACACACACACACACACACACACACACACACACTGCACACACACACACACACACACACACTGCACACACACAGTACTCCCATTACCCCCGGTCTCCCTCCACAGGCGCTGTGTCCCATTACATGATGAAAAATGTGTTTCACATGAAATGAATCAAGGCAAACTATTCAATTACAGAACAATACTTTTTTCCTGAGCTGTCAAATCTGACCCACTGCTCTGATGGAAGCTGAGGTTCTCTCTCTGGGATACTGAAGAGAATGCTGGTGAACTCCATCAGACTGCAGTCCTTCTCTGACTTCTGGACACACACACATTTGTACAGGCATATTCTCACACAAACATGCACTGTAAAAAATGCTGGGTTAAAAACTATTTGATTTGGATTGTTTTGGTAAACCAGCGCTGGGTAAATATTGGACAGAACACATGCTGGGTTGTTTGACCCAGCCAGTTGGGTTAGGTGCATAACCCACCAAGTTGGGTTGTTGGGATTAGTCAAACATGGGTTAATTTAACCGCCATTTGGGTATTTTTTACTCTCATGCTGGAGTGACCTAGCAGCTGTTTTTTTAATGTAATCGTTAGGTCATTTTCATGAGGTGTGGCTTATTAGGTGCGTGGCTTTCAGCTAGATCTTATTGGCCACCCATGAGACCACGGGTGGTCTTAAGTTTACATCCTGCAAATTCAAATGTTCCTTATTATTTGTACACATTCTTCTATATAATTATGATTATTTATTACATATTTTAATAAGGTACACCACCTTATTGCCTAATAAGGTACATTATAAACTGGGTGGTTCCAGCCCAGAATGCTGATTGGCTAACAGCCATGGTATATGAGAACATATACCATGGGTTTGACAAAACATCTGTTTTTACTGCTCTAATTACTTCAGTAACCAGTTTATAATAGCAATAAGGCACCTCGGGGGTTTGTGGAATATGGCCAATATACCACGGCTAATGGCTATATCCAGGCACTCCGCGATGCATCATGCATAAGAACAGCCCTTAGCCGTGGTATATTGGCCATATACCACACCCCTTCAGGCTTTATTGCTTAAATATACCACCTTATTGTATCCCAACAATGGGATTTACAAAGGCTTTTAGGGAATTCATACACTTCTGTAAGCATCATTGAAGCTACAAAAAATGTCAATGTTCGACCTTATCATGTGATAACTATACAACAGATGAACAGAAATTACATTTACTCTCGTGGGTGGCTAAAAAGAACTAGCCATGCCCCTACTAACCTAAGCCTTCAGTCTTTTGATCTGACCCACTGGGTCATATGTCAATAACCCAGCACCAATAACCCTTTAAAGAAAACAACCCAACTAAGTTACCCAACGCCTGCAACCCAGCAGTTGGGTCAACCAAACATCCCAGCGTTTTTCTAGAGTGTGCAGTTCATGCACACACACATGCACTCATGTACAGTAGTACACACACACAGACACACATGCATGCACACTCTTTACCAAGAAGCCAAGAAGCTGTCAATCCCCAGCAGGAGAGAGTGTTCTTTTCTAAGGTCGTCATTAGCTGAGACATTTTTCCCATTCTGGGGAGGGAGAATAAAAAACAAACAACCTCGTGACGGATCTCTTTACATAAGAAAAATCCCAGCAATCATGACCCGCTCTCTCTCTCCATCTCCCCCTCCCTTCTAATCAGAAAGCTCTAATCAGAGCGTTACATAGTGACTGAGGCTGAAGGGTGAAGCGTAGAGCTCTCAGGTCCGAACGCACTTTAAGACACTCACAGTCAGCCTGTTCTGCTCTGTGTGTTTGGACATATAAAAGCTCCACTTCATTTGTCATGTTATTGAACTACATGTTGTGTGGAACTGGAAAATGGTCATGTTTTATTGTCACATTCACTGGATAGGTGCAGTGAAAGGTGTTGTTTTACAGGGTCAGACATAGTATTACGCCACCCCTGGAGCATATTAGGGTTAAGTGCCTTGCTCAAGGACACAATGACAGATGCTTCACCTTGACGGCTCAGGTATTTGGCCCAACGCTCTAATTGCTAGGCTACCTGCTGCAGGACCAGACATGATCAGACTGGGCACAGCTCTGCCACTGCCTGGTTGGTGGGGTGTGTAGTGTCGTGATAAGCGTGAGACAGGGCATGGTGTCTCCGCTGTAGAAGGGGGACTGTTTCCATGAGAACTGGGAGTTGGAGGGTTAAATTAGATGGAGTCGTTAGGTAGTCTCTAACTTGTATTCCCTTAACTCTGAGCCAGGACCAGTATTTAGTTGTTTCTCACATCATGAGTTGATCCTAACACACCACTAGTAACCACCAGAGAAATAGTCTCTTTCATGTCTGTATTATATGTCCATTATGAGCCTATTAGTTCTAAGATATAAAAGCCCCTCTTTTTGTGTGAAACCCCTTGGCAAATTTTTTTGGGGTTGACAAGGCACTCAAAGTAAAACACATACATGCTAAACACCCCCACAAAGGCCATAAATAGCAGCCATTTTCCATTTGCTGAAGCAATCAGAAAGTCGTTAATCCTGTCTAAACCCAGCTTGGGCCAAAGACCCCTCCAGGATACACACTGGGACACGGGTATCTCCCACAACAGTTGTATCCGCAACACAAACTACACACACAGATAGCGTGTGTGTGTGTGTGTGTGTGTGTGTGTGTGTGTGTGTGTGTGTGTGTGTGTATGTGTGTGTATGTGTGTGTATGTGTGTGTGTGTGTGTGTGTGTGTGTGTGTGTGTATGTGTGTGTGTGTGTGTGTGTGTGTGTGTGTGTGACTCAAAGATCAACAATCTTGTGGTACACAAAATTTAGTTGGTCAGACAAACCACTGAAATGCACACTTCAAGGTTCAAATAATCAAAAGCTTTTATGTCCATAAGGGCATTTGTCTTCAGAATACATTGTCTACGACGGGGGGATGATTTATGTGAATAATACGATAGCTAGAAAATTAAAGGGGAGAGACAGAGAGCATAGCTAGATAACAAGAAGAGAGAGAGGTGGAGAGATAGATAGATGATGTACTGTTTAAACAGACAGATGTCCGCCTCTGCTGTGGCTGGACCCCCCCCACCCCCACCCCATGGCTGTTCTCCCTAAACACACACACACACACACACACACACACACACACACACACACACACACACACACACGTTCCCACGTTCCCCATTGCTAAGGTCAGCCAGGAAGGGCGGAGTAAAGGGGGAGGATCCTAATGAGCAAGAAGAGCCACAGAACCTTATAATGGGACACTTGGAAGATGTGAGCATAACCACTGTGTAATAACGATGTCCCTATATCACCATTCTAAACCATGGGTGGACAACATTTTTGGCTCGAGGGCCACATCGGGATTTCAAAGTTCAACGGTGGGCCGCACAGATTTTTTGGGGACCGATTTGTTTGTCAAAATCAATTTGTGGGCCAGAAAAAGGACAGTTATTTCAAAATATATCGGCCCATTATAATTTTGACATACTTTTCATCTAGTTTTAGACGTTCAAGAGTGACCTGGAGTGTTTTTCTTACCCAAAATAATAATCCCCCCCTAACTCAACCTTACGTGGGCCAAATTGAAAGGGCTCTGTAGCCGCAAACGGCCCCCAGGTTGAAGTTCGCCCACCCCGTTCTAACACTATCATTAACAACAGGTTCCACTTAGAGTGACCATTTCAATACCCAAGGTAGAACACACATTCAATTCAGTTAATGGAAGACTCTCCAATATGGAACAATCTCAATCACAACAAATGAAGACAAAGGACCTCTGCCAGTGTGTCACTCAGCAAGAATGCTCTGCAGCGTATCTCATCATTCCATGAAAGTACATGAACCTCAAAAGTAAATAAATTCCCTGTGAGCAAATTATTTTTCAGGACCAAAAGGCAAATAAAAGGCTCATTAGAAAGCATAAGCGTGCATACTGTGCATATTGTGCCAAATGATTCATTATAGATGAATCTGAATGAGTGTAAAAACATGCCTTATTTCAACCACGGACATCATTCATTAATCACTCTATACAGTGATTCATTTGGGGGGTAGAGACATACTCTAAACTTGGCCAGACTGGTGTGTGTATGTGTGTGTGTGTGTGTGTGTGTGTGTGTGTGTGTGTGTGTGTTTTGGTTATGGTATGGCTCCTATTTGGCTGTGTGCACAGCTGTCAGGGAGAGGAGAACTACAATCAACCGCCACAATTAATGGAGTAAAAACAGAGAACCAAGCTATTGCTGCCAAGTCACCTCCAACCCAGAGTCAGGCTCCAGGGCCCAGCCAGCGGCCTAAAGAAGGCCCATTCACTCACTGATGCCATTAGGAGAGAATGAGGGGAATCGAGAGAGAACAGAACGTACCGTGCAAAGGTGGGAAGAGCTCCAAGGACCTGGTGGCAGGGCTGCTTTGTCTTTACATGGGCTCAAATAAGGCCCTGAACAGTTCACTGTGTCTCTCCCTTTTAGATCTTTGCCTCTCTCTCTCTCTCTCTCTCTCTCTCTCTCTCTCTCTCTCTCTCTCTGTCTCTCTCTCTTTCTCTCTCTCTCTGTCTCTCTCTCTTTCTCTCTCTCTCTCTCTCTTTGTCTCTCTCTCTTTCTCTCTCTCTCTCTCTCTCTCTTTCTCTCCCTCGCTCTCTCTCTCCCTCTCCTGCTCTCTCTTTCTTTCTCTCTCCCTCTCTCTTTCTCTCCCTCGTTCTCTCACACAGTCTTACTCTCTCTCCTTTTCTTCCCACAGAAGAAAGGCTCTTTTGGATACCTGGCTAAGCTCTGCGCCCCCCCACCCCCCCTGCATGATAATCCCTTTCCTAGAACTATCTCTTACTCTCTCTCTCACTCCATCTCTCACTCCCTCTCTCTTTCTCTCTTCCCCTGTCCCTTTCTCTCTGTCCTGCAGCATAAGCAGCTATACACGGCCTAAGCAGGTTCTGCATGAAACTCTTGTATAACATCACTTACATTTCAGAGTGGTAATTAGGTCGATAAGGGCTTGGCTGTGATCCTGACGGTGATTAAGACTGGAGGCTGGAGCTCAGTCCACGGGTCGCTAAGAGTTAACGTTGTAGCCTTTACACTCATACCCATATGAGCACTGATAAGCACTGATAAGCGCTTAAATTGTGACGCAGTGGCTGTACAGTGACATGCTATAAATCACATCAGAGCTCTGGCTCTGCACTTCACAGCTCTGTATGGGTTTTGATGACAGCCGTTCTGAACTTGAGCACTGCATTCAACAAGAAGTTGCCCCCATCCCTCCCGCTAATTGGGCTACTTTTTTGTTGTCTGAGTGAGGGAAATGCTGTACATTAAGAAGACTCTATGTATTTAGAAAGATGAGGCGTTGAGGATTATAATAAATACCACTTTGATGTCATACAAGCAAGCCAAACATGCGTGAGTCCAAATGTGCACTTCACATTTCCATATCATAAAACTCATGTCATATACAATGTCACTGTTTATGATCACTATGTTTGATGTACAGTTGCAAGATGACCTGGTGTTACACAATGACATTTTATTTATTTGTATTTATTTAACCTTTATTTAACTAGGCAAGTCAGTTAAGAACAAATTCTTATTTACAATGATGGCCTACCGGGAAACAGTGGGTTTGTTCAGGGGCAGAACGACAGATTTTTACCTTGTCAGCTCGGGGATTCGGTTACGCTCTAACCACTAGGCTACCTGCCGCCCCAACTGAATAGAATGGAACTATATTTGTCAGTTGGGAAGAAAATCCGATGCATGACTCCTTCCTATGCACACCAAAATAATGATATTTTTCTCTGAATTTTCCTGTGAAAGCCTAACACTGTAAGATCCGGATCGTATTTGATAACTTAGCAAGTCATGTTGGCAATAGAACAAGCTTTCTAATGATGCCGACCTGACCCGGATTGCGATTTATATTGGGCCGCATTTGGATTGCGTAAACAACAACAGTAATTGTGTGATGGCGAGGATGCAGGGTTGTGTTCCAAACGAAACAACTACAAGTGTGCTTGTTCTACAAATGTAAGATATTAATTTGATCACTCTTTTGTTGCTGAGAATATTCTTGCACAGCAGGAAATGCAAACTTGCGTATTCAAGGTTTAAAAAGGCTTCTAAAGTGTATGATTTCCACTTTAAAATGTCAGACTTGATTTGCCATAAAGGAAAATGTATCAACCATTACCAAAAATATATATAATAATATATTATTATATTATTACCAAAAATATATATAATAATATATTATAATAATTCACAATTCCTGTTGCTGCAGGATTATTTTCCTGCTGTTGCAAAATGGCTCAAATTAAGATCCTACATCTGCAGTTCCTCAACGGCACAGCTAGGAGAGCAAAACATTTTTAAACTTACTGTTGAAGCCTCTTCTTTGAGTCATAAAAGTGCATTGAAATGACTTAGGAACTGTGCACACTTTGGAGAGGTGTGTGACCACTTGGAGACACCAGTTAAGGCTTCCGCATGCTTCGGTTCGGCTAGGCAAACCGAATGAGTGTGCTCGCATACTCCCTTAAAAGACCTTTGATAAACAAGAAAAAGCAGAAATAGTATTGTTTGTCTATTTGAGGATGCCGTAGCCACTACACACTTCCTCAAAATAGTCAGAATTAATCTAAGATAATTCAAGAAATCTGCCATTAATTTAACTAAACTGCTTGGTGCAGTATTTCTCAGGTGCATGAAGACGAGTTGTCTATCGGTGAATGTCAATAAACACTTCATTGAAGAATACATACTCTTGACCAATAACCATCGAAAGGGCATAGACTTCGGCTCCGAACTTTGGCTTGCCTCGAGAAAAAAATGTGTTTGCACAAACACTGAAAAAACCCTTGCCGATGACCAGAGCAAACAAAACGTCACAAAAACTGTTCCCAACGGTTTCGGATGGGAAGCATGTGGACAACCTAAGTCCTCTCACTCAAACCCTTGTAATTGTTTTGTCTTATGTTGCACCTACCCCACATTTTCCGGGAATGTGCTTATCATGTTACTGAACGTACCCAGAGTATTTCAGATTTCGTTATTAACAAATGTGGCGAAAAATACAGTAAATGTAAAATGCACATAAAATCAACAGTGTAGTGTTAGGATTCAGTCTTGTGTCAGGTCAACTGTTGTGTCCTCAACTTTGGTAGTAATCTCCAAACTGTTCCCTTTAAATGGGTACCATGCTCAGGGCTGGCTCCAGGCATGAACAACAAAAGCTGTCACTTAGGGCCTCAGGCCCCTTTAAAACTGGAACAATTTCTCACCACCCCATGTGGGCCCCATGTGGGAAAAATGGGTAGAATTGCAGGAAATTAGCTGTAAAACTGAGAGAAAAAAACACTATCTGCCCCACGGCAAAATGAGTAGAATTCCATCAAATGTTATAACATTTCAAAGATTTCTCTCCACCCCATGGCAAAATGTGTAGAACTGCAGAAAACTTTCTTTAAAACTGGAACATTTTCTCTACACCCTATGGCAAAATGTGTACAATTGTAGGAAATGTAATAAAACATTGTTCCTCTCTGCCGTCAAGAGGGGGGCCACAACCCCAAAATGTGAGGAGGCAGTTGGCAGCGGGAGGAGGTAGGGAACTGGTCTGTCTTCCCAATACAAAGGAAAAAAAATAGCATAAATAGGAAAGTATACCAGTTTCATTTGAGGACCAGGATGTTGACAGCTGTGCCATACACAATTGGCCCGGGTTACGGGACGGTTTGGCCGGCAGGGATGTCCTTGTCCCATCGCGCTCTAGCGACTCCTGTGGTAGACCGGGTGCACGCTGACATGGTCGCCAGGTGTACAGTGTTTCCTCCAACACATTGGTGTGGCTGGCTTCTGGGATATGCGGGCATTGTGTCAAGTAGCAGTGCGGCTTGGTCGGGTCGTGTTTCGGAAGATGCACGGCTCTCGACCTTCGCCTCTCCCGAGTCCGTACGGGAGTTGCAGAGATGAGACAAGACTTCCAATAGGACTATCAATTGATTACCCCAAAATTGGGGAGAAAAAGGATAGAAAAAATATCTATAAATAAAAACTGTACAGTATTGCTCTGGGATGAATCACTGTTTAACTGAGGCCTTTCCTCTACTTAGCCTTGCCACATTCCATGCTGTAAACCTGCAGTGTATGAGGCCTTCTGTTTCAATAACCCTATCAGCTCTGCTCACCAACTCTCTCCAAGGACCTCGTTGCCCTTAAGTAGCCTGCAGACACTGGCTTCATCCCAAATGGCACCCTATTCTCTACATAGTGCACCTATTCTCTACATAGTGCACCTATTCCCTACATAGTGCACCTCGTCTAAAGCAGTGCACTATATAGGGAATAGGGTGCCAATTGAGACGCAGACCCTTTGAGCGTCTTTAACGGTTGGAAATCCCAATCTATTGACGTATAGAACATCATTCTTCTCAATTGATGTGGAACCAATGTTACATAAGGCAGCTGGAGCTGGGGGCATGATTAAGTGTGACAGTTCCAAGTGGGCCAATGCGAAGCCCTCCTGGTCCTCCAGTCCCCATTGTGGGGCAGGTTGGCATTCATTGCGATGACTCATGTACTGGAGGCATCTTTGCAGTGGTCACTAGCTGGCACAGTCACAAAGTAATAAAATCTGATTTAAACCTAACCTTAACCTTAACCACACTGCTAACCACAATGACTAACCCTAACCTTAAATTAACACCAAAAAGCACATTTTTGTTTTCATCAATTTTTATGATATAGTACATTTTGACTTTGCAGCTGGCCCATCAGGCAGAAACCACTAATTTCTGCCTCCAGGGCAAGATTCATGACAATAAACATCAACCTGCTATTGTGGGGGAGTGGAGATGGAAGGAGGGGGGCAGAGAAAACAAACAGCATATGGAATACACATCAAGCCTGATAAGAATCAGGACCCTCTTATGTAAAACCTGTAACAATCCACTTGTTTGGGCCAAACACAAACCCCACATCTCCGTCCCTAGACAACTGCCTCTTTAAGGTGTGTGTGTGTGTTAGAAAGAGAGAGAGAGAGAGAGAGAGAGAGAGGAACAGGGAGAGGTGGAGCGAGAGAGAGAGAGAGAGGAACAGGGAGAGGTGGAGAGAGAGAGAGAGAGAGGGACAGGGAGAGGGGAGAGAGAGAGAGAGAGGAGGGAGAGGAGAGAGAGAGAGAGAGAGAGAGGGAACGGGAGAGTTTAAGAGAGAGAGAGAGAGAGGAACAGGGAGGAGGTTAGAGAGAGAGGAGAGGAGAGAGAGAGAGAGAGAGAGAGAGGAACAGGGAGAAGGGAGAGGAGAGAGAGAGAGAGAGAGAGAGAGAGAGAGAGAGAGAGAGAGAGGAACAGGGAGAGGTGGAGCGAGAGAGAGAGAGAGAGAGAGAGAGGAACAGGGAGAGGTGGAGAGAGAGAGAGAGAGAGAGAGAGAGAGAGAGAGAGGAACAGGGAGAGGTGGAGAGAGAGAGAGAGAGAGAAGAGAGAGAGAGGAGGAGAGAAGAGGAGAGAGAGAGAGAGAGAGAGAGAGAGAGAGAGAGAGAGAGAGAGAGAGAGGGTCATTTATTGTTCATCCATTAATATACCTTTACTCATTCACTTTTAGCTTTTTCCAAAATACTATTTAAAAAGGATCATAAAGGTGAACAATATCTCCTTCCTTAATCTCCTTCGCTTTTCCATGTTTAATCACAATTTAATCTAATTCAACTGCCTCCAATATTCTAATCCCAACAGCAAGGTGAAACCTAAAACCAAGAAATAAGGATGAGGGATTTGACAATGAGTAGAGATTAAATTGCGTTGCGATGTGTTAAACCCTTCATCCCTCTCCTCCTCTCTCCCTACTTGTCCTCCTCTCCCTTTGCCTGAGCACCTTCCCCTCTTCCTCTCCTCTGTTCGCTCCCCTTACCGCCCCCTTCCTCCCCTTTCTCTGCTAGAACACAATGTTCCCCGCCGTGTTTGGGGAATCGGTAGAAATA